>NC_036259.1:11753135-11756292 GCF_002742605.1 Olea europaea var. sylvestris | reverse complement strand
TTTCATACCTAATTTCTCATCTTTGGTTTGAAGTTTCAAGTTGAGCTTCACAAGGGATAGAATCTCAATCTTGGCATCGGAGGCTTTATTGGCCTTTCTGTCAACAAAGCTATTTCCCACCCCATTTTTCTCCTTGGTACACCTTGGCTTGCTACAGGAAGAAGATTTATGATCGACCTCTTTAACACACCAAATCTCACTCTTTGCATCATAACCCTTATCTGCATTTCTGTCAACACAGCCATATCCCACCTCATTTTTATCCTTAGAACACCTTGGCTTGCTACCGGAAGAAGATGTATGATCGATCTCTTTAACATGCCATATATTTGAAGCTAATGGTTCTGAGACTACTGATGAAATCGAGGGAGCGGATCTAGAAAATGATTTTTCAACAGGTAGTTTTTCTTGATTTGTTTCGATAACTTTATATGGTCCTGAAGTCCAGATGCTCTTAGAAGATGCCAACTCATTGTATCCACTTTGTTGACTCTTTGGTGGGAGATGCCTAGAACTCATAGAATCAGCTTTTTTAAGGGCATCTGGCTTTTTTATAGGATATTTCGAGTCCTTAAATACCACAATCGACTTTTCACGACCCTGTCTTATAGTCTTTGCAATTTCCATCATTTCCCAAGCTTTGTCAATCACATATGCCCGGCTGTTATCTACTTGTACAACGGCAGAACCACTCTCAACAGACGACTGCTGGTTCAAACAAGATGATGAATGTGGTTGATTCAAGCTCCTACTTGTTACAGGTTCCAGACTAGAAATACTCCCATCACCTCGACTGGAAGAGAAAGTTAAGGCACCACTTCGAAATCTATTCCAGTTTTTACGCAATAAACGTATGTGATCATGCACATTGCGACAATGCCGTAAAGTTCGAGCATTTGACTTAGTTGTCTGTTGTGCAGAACTTTCCTGCCTTCTTGAACTTTGGCTATGCTTTTTACCAATCATACTAATTTCATCAGCAGTAGAACTAGGTGGTGGCAAGTGTCTTGGATCTGAAGAGACTTTTCTAGTTCTCTGAATCACAGTACTACAAGGTTCTCGTACAATATCAAAAATACAAACACGTTCATCCTGTGATTGGATTTTAAGCACAGGACCAGAACTAATTTGATTTCCAGGATCAGTATTCATTTCATTCTCAGCCTGTTCATCCCTCAAAAGTTTACAATCCTGGCAAAACCAATCCCCGTCAGGAACAGTTGCCCCTAGACCAACACAGTAAGTATGAGAAGCAGAGTCACAGAGATCACACAAGAGGAGGAGACTTTCATCTGTTGAACAGTTGCACACGCTACATTTAACTTGGGAATATGGATCTGAAGGCCCAACTGTCGTGTTTCCAAAGTGATGATAGACCTGCATGGCAATAAATCAGAAACCATTAGTGCCAGTGAGCATGCGGTACAAAATATGATTAAACAATACAATGGACTTAGATTTTAGCTTTTTTAGTACTATTTAATTTGAGTTACCGAACACGCCATAAGTGATAATGAGAAGTCTATGCCTGAATTTTCATCCTGTTGCATTGATGGCAGTCTCTCCAAAATCTTGAAAGAGTGTGAATGCGTGAAACCTTACGTTGCATTCAAAATAGACAATGTGTTGAGCTCATGTGCTGAGCTAAGGACTTGTAAAGGTGAAAAATAGAATTATTGGAAACATATGCTGAGAGAAAGAAACCCATATTCAAAATCATTGGATACTGGAAAATGTGAATAGGCTTTGCACAGAACTATCAGCAATTATAATATATGAATTTATTGCAATAATTAGAAAGAGAAGGTTCTGAACTTCAAAGCCTATCACTTAGAAAGAATGCGTTTACCAGCTTTCAACTTGATTTAGAGTCTATTTATAGAAAGTTTGTCGCTAAGTCATTTCAAATTATTAACTCCAACTTGACACACCTCGTTGTTTAACTTAGAAGGGAAAAGTTTACACTCCTAGATCAGTACTTTGTAGAATGAATGCAGTTGAAGACAAGAATATGTTGATTGAAGCTGGAACACAACGTTGGGGTATATGATGGCCATCCAAATGTTCAGAATATATATGACTTCAACTTTATATTAAATACTAGAGCTTTAAAATATCAGCATCATTATAAATTATGATCACCAAAGTAATTTCAAATAATCTAAGAGCAATTATTTGAGGAAAGATCTACTGATAAGTGTATTTTATACACTTATTCAAGGTTTTAAAATGATGATATTTAGTTGTTTTTTAAATGAATTATAGTTGAAATTATTGCATTTGGTGTTGAATAGATAAAATTCAATGACGGTACAAGAAATTGAAGGAAATAAGCAAAAGTTGACAAAATTGGAGAAAATGGCTAAGTTGTAAGAGATCCAAAGTTCGGGGACTAAAGTGCAAATACTCAAAAGTTGCGTCGGACCTCACGATGAAGATTCAAGAGTGCTCGAAATCAATTGGATAAAGAAAGATATCAAATGGATGAAATATAATCAAAGTATGATCACACATCAAGTTCCAACCAAAAAAATGTATGTACCGTTTTCAGACTCATATTGAGACCCATTTTTTACATAGCAAATGATCAAATTTCAAAATGATATTTGAAGCAAAGTTATAGCCCTTTGAGCTAATTTTCCAATGCATCTTGAATCGTCTTAATCGAACATCGGACGAAAAATGTGTTGGTAAAAAGATTGAATGTTGTGCAGTGCAATCGAAGCTGACGACAACGCCTCCATAGCGTCCAAGTGTTATGTTTCTGATTTTTTTCCCGAAAGTCAGCGCTAAAGCGCCCAATCGTAGCGCCTAGTGCCTCGCTGCCGTCAAATAGGGCTTTCAAGTGAAATTCATCTTTTTAAAAGCCCAACTCAACTAAAACCCTTCCAAGATTTGAAGAAGGCATAAATAAAACCCTAGAAGACAATTGAGGGATTCCACACATTGAGAGAAAAAAATACAATTTGAGATTGAGAGAGCAAGATCAAAGGGGAGAAAAACACATAAACATCAAGATCAAGGAGCAAAAGCTAGGGTTGAAGACTTTTGAGGTTGAAGAAGATTCTTGGTGCAAGATTCCGATTATGAACTGTAACGCCCCGACCCGCAAGGACCAGAACGTCGCTAGATTAATTGTACTTTTAGGCGTAAACTT
>NC_036259.1:11731535-11751393 GCF_002742605.1 Olea europaea var. sylvestris | reverse complement strand
ATAATTTTTAAAAACATGTATGGTGGCTGAACTTGGGTTGCGCGTTGAACCACCATAAGATTGTAAATAAATTCATTTTAAAATATATTGGACTAATATTGAGCTTTCATTTCTAATGTGGGTCGAGCATGAGGTTCATCTATAGGCTAGGTTCCTGATGCTAAATCGTCACATTAAAATATGAGCCTAATTTAATTTTATTTTTCGGGCTTCTACATGAACTCTATCTTTTGTCTTTCTTCAATTATCATGAATAGCTAAATTTATTATTAGGGCGAACAATGTAACCTTTTGAGATATTTTATTTCTTTTATTCAAGATTCAAGTTCCTTTATACATATGTGTTGATTTTAATTATGTTCTTAATGCTTTAAATTCTCTGATCAATTATTCAATGATTTCATGAACAATAATTACGTAGATATGCAGATTCTTTGTTTAGACCACATATTAAAATTCAGTAAATTAATATAACGTGTAGAGATACCTATATTAGTTACTGTGGTCATAAATGAATTCTTAGAACTATTATTTCGTTTAACTAAGTTTGATTCGCATAGAGATATATGAAATTGAAGTGGTTAAATAGGCTCAATAAGAACTCGAAAGGGATAAATTGAATACAATAGAGAATTCGACTAAACAATACCTTAGATTTCATGAATCTTGATTTAAGACTTAATATTCATTTGTTATTTGAATTTTCAATTATTCTTTATGTGCACCCACATATTGTTAGGTAGTTATATTCAAAATCATAACCAATCATTATTCTTTTCTTTTCTTTTCTTTTTTATCAAATATACGCTAGAAATAATAAATTATGTATTAAAGTACAGTCTTCGCAGGCAATTTGGACTCAAAAGATCCACTTTACTACTTGTTACAATCCTTACACTTGCGGGATATAAAAACGATAATAACTTTTTAGCGCCGTTGTTGGGGACTACTTTTATTTAGAGCCTGTTTGAGCCACATTATTCCAAAAAAATACATTTTTAAATAGTGATTTGACATCATTTCAACCACACATTTTTCAATAAAATAATATTACACGCTGATAAAAAACTTTTCCTTATCTTTTAACCACACATTTTCCATCAATATACTATTCAAGAATGCATTATTACCAAAATAATATGGCTCAAACACTCCCTTAATATTGGATTTAATTATTTCTTGCTTTTGTTTGATTTTTTTTCAATGGATCTATTTGTTTTTCTTTGTTTCATCGACAGGGAATAAAAAGAAGCAAGAGGCCAAAAAAAAATATTCACAATGATTGAGTCCAACTTAAATGAAGGTGACATACTCTTTGGAGAATTCCTAATTAGACAAGAACTTAAAAGATGGGGATATGATCAGCGTATCGAATTTGATAAGGATGGTTGGCCGAAGGGATTAAACATCAAATCAATTGTTTATCAAGAGATCTGACCGACATGTAAATACTGTGGTTCATTTCATTATACTAAAAATTTCTCGTGTTTGGCAACTCCAGTGGAAGTAAGAGAACATATCTTCGATTATCCATATGAAGAATATTTTGATTACAATGAATAATTACGGGAGACATCATCATGCAAAAATGTAAAAAGATTGGAGATAAAATAATTCGAGAAGAGCCAAATAACATGCCGACGAAGGATTCCATTCAACCCGAGGAACTAACGACTAAAGATGCAGAACATGTAGAAATGGAGGAATTAATCGAGAAGGAGCTAGACAAATCAATTGCAATGAAGATGGGATTAGCGTGCAAACATCGAACTTCATTGAATTTGTGATTAAAGACGATGAGAAGATCGAAGTATGTTTGATTGAGTTCGAAGCGAGCAATTTAGGCAGGTCATACCATATTCAAAATGAAAATGTACGATTTTGGACGATGTTTGAGATATGGAACAAAGTCAAATTAAGCAAGCTAAACAGGAGCTCTAGAGCCATATTCAAAGTGCTATGAAGCACTTGTGCAAAAATCTAACTAAAGACTTTAAATTAAGCGCTTCTTAGGAGGCAACCCAACCCAACCTTTCCTTTATTTATTTATTTTATTTTCAAATTATAGAATAGTTTAGTTTATTTATTAGTCTATTTACGAGTCATCACCCATATCCCTTTTATCCTTAGGTCATTAAGTAACTAAGTTGATTATTAGATGTTTGAGCTAAATAAACATTATTCTATGTATCTAATATTTTAAATTTGACTTTTCAGGGACATAACGTCGTGGAACACTTGAACCAACATTGACAAGGAGAACACGGGATAAATCTCAAGTTTGGGGAGAACGTAGAAGAAGATTCGATCAAATTCAACACCAAGGCACCATAACATCATAGGCAATATTGACATTTCAGGGAAGTCTTCCGCCTTTTCCATTAAGTTTAATATTGAGGACAATGTTTAGTTTAAGTTTGGGGGAGTGTATTATTATTAATTGTGTAATTGCCTGCCTAAAATTTTTGTGTGAGTTGAAAAGTTTGGCTTACAATTATGTTTTACTTTGATATTTGGTGGTGATTTATGGACTGTGGATAAGATGCATGTTAGATTGATTGAAACTTAACTTTACAAAACTTGATATTATACGTGCACTAAACTTAAGTTTGACACTGTGATGAAACGAGTTGATTCATTTGTTAGATAAGTTGATTTAATTGGACATAGTCACATAGATGCTTTACCTAAACCATAATAAATTATTTATCCTTAGACCAAATTTAGCACAATTTGGAGACGACTTTACAGTTTTAGGAAGATGCGGATGTGAATTTGGATTCCATGTGTGAAAACTTGTTGACAATGTCAATTTTGTCATAGACAAACATGATAAAACTAGGCGAAAGTCTTAAGTTGGGGATCAATTTGTTTGAATAAGTATGTGATAAGGGACATTGCACTAATCAAGGCATATACATTTGAAATTTAAAAGCTTCTCTTTGAAGTCTTCATGAATAAAGTAATTAAGCCTGAAAGGGTATCTTAAAACCTAGTGCTCTAAAGCCATCTAACTTGGGAGTCATTAGCTTAAAACTCGCTACAGGGGTCATTTAGAACGCAATCAAAGATGAAACTGCATTCGAAGCAAAAACTGTTCTTTTCGAAGCTCTTTTAACTTGGGTCAGTAAACCTGTAAGGGTGTTTAAAACTTAGTGCCCTAAAGTCGTCTGACTCATGAGTCATTGGCCTAAAGCCTACTACAGGGGTCATAAAAAAAGCTTAATGTAGAGAATGCAAAAAAATAAATAAATAAATAAATAAAAATGAGTGACCTTGTAAAAAAGCAGGTACATGAAAAGAGCAAAACCACAAAATACTTTGGTTAAGCCCCAACGCTTATTTGAGGGAATTTGACTTTCCATGAAGGATAATTAGCTAGTTGAATTGTGACGGTCAAAGCAATCAAATAATAAGAGAATCCTTATTCATTGAAGTGTTGACTTGCAACTACTAACGTCCAACTGAACTCGAGAGGGTGAGAATAGTAATGAAGTATTCTAACCTTAGGTTACATACTGGGAGTGAATGAAAAAGAATAAAGTTGGGAGTGTGAGAATCACACAAGAAATGTAAGGGTATATTTGACCACAGAGGGTCGGGTGTTGAAATAACTTGTGCAGTCATGATGGATTACTTAATTCTTCACACACACATCGATTTTACACTGAAAGAGTAGATATTGGTTTGATAGTATGACTTGAAGCATGTTTGTGAAATAAACATCAAAATCTCGAATCCTGAGGTAAAAAGCTTGTCCAACCAATTATCTTTTGCATGCTTGTGTGTTCGTAGTTATTTAGCTGATAGTTTTGTTTGAGGACAAACAAGTGTTTAAGTTTGGGAGTATTACCTACATGCAAAATGTTCAAAATGAATTAAAAGACTCTCTAAGGGTTTCAAAAATCCAAATGTAATGGGGGTTTAAGAAGATCCACAAAAAAGAGAAGACCAACAATTAGCGATTATGTGTTATATCTCCAAGAGTGATCTTTACATTGGCTATAAAGATAATATATGTTCAATTTATGAAGTCATGGGAGGTGAAAATTCCACATTTTAATATGATGCCACGAAAGAAAAGATGTGGTTAATAATCAAGATAGGAATCATGTTACTTTACCAAAAGGGATTGCCAAATGGAAAAATCCAAGTGTACAGACAAACCATTGCCAGAGGCTTCACAGAAATCTATTTTATTCCAAAAAATAAACCACCCACCCCACCAATGTGTGTTATCTGTAGGAGGTCAGTAAAATTTTTTTTTGTACATCTAGACTGGTCCCATTGCAAATATAGGTTGCAAATGGGTCTAAAAAACCTAAAAAGAGATGCCTTTTGTGACTTAGAAGGATATAAGTGTCAGTACCGTAAGGTTACAAACAAAAGGAAATTATTGTTTGAGTGCCTCTAGTTTCGAGGAAGGTTCTTTTAGTATAATTGTAGCTCATGCCGATTAAAAGCATCATCAACGCACATCATAACAACGTTTGCCACTGGTGATTTGGAACATCTTCAAGGTTTCTTTATAGAAAAAGATGACCACTCATTTGCAAGTTTAGGAAATGTATATATGATCTAAAACAGGCCTCCCTCCCATCAATAATATATGAAATTTCACAACACTATTACCAAATTTTTGAGAACATTGTTGATGAATTCGTATACCTTCAGTTAATTAGTTATAAGGGAATGCCATTCTCAATTCATCAAGTGCTTCGCATATATATAAATGACAACATCCATTTAATTCTTCAAAGAGCAAATTACACTTCAAAAAACGAAATAACAAATCAAACAACAGCTAACCTGGTCACGAACAGGGACTTGAACAACACGTTCGGAGGGGAAGATGGGGGGCCTGGGAGGGCGTCGGATTGTGGAGAATCGGCGCTTGCAAAGAGGGCATTTGGACTCAACCTTGGCCCACTCAATGATGCAGACGAAGCAGAAGTAATGGGAGCAGCTATCAATGCATCCTCTGCTGACACTGGTATTGCAATCACCACCAGATTCCGATAAGCAAATCCCGCAGCAATCAGTGGATTCAATTTCATCTTCTTCAATTTTGGATTTTCCTTTGGAAGTCAAAGAGGGTGGGGATTGATGAGGTGCGCAATCATCTAGAGTTGGAGTTAGGGTTTTGAGACGTTTATTTGGGGAATTCTTGGGAGATTGTTCCGACTCCGGTTCCATCGCCATGGCAATAGAGAATTGAAACTGGTGTTACCTTATTAACTTTTTTGTTTGTTTGTCGAGTAATTAAATATACCTTTCATTTACGTCCTTAAACTTTAAAAATCGTTTCAATTATACCACGAAGTTACTCGATCATCCATTTCTTAATAGAAAATCATACTTCTCCTTAAAATTTAGTTAATTTAGTAATGTAACTCTTATCAACTTTTAAAATTCGTTTCAATTATATCACGAAGTTACTCGATCATCAATTTCCTAACGGAAAATCATATTTGACATTAAGTCCTTGTTTCAGCTTCATTAAAATCAAAATTAGGGAAAAATATATTTTGGAATAGTGATTTTTTTTTTTCAAAAAAATATGTAGTTAAAAAGAATGAGAAATTTTGGATTTATGTATACCGTTATTTTATTGGAGAATGTGAAATTAAAAAGAAAATAAAGAAAAATGTATTTTGAATAAAATGGAGCCTAAATAGGGGCTAACATTTAGCCCCTGTTTGACAACTATTATTTTCAAACTTTTTTTTCTTATATACTAATTTTTAATTACATATTCACAAAATAAAATATTCCGCATGTAAACCTAAATTTTTTTCATACTTTTTAACCATATATTTTCCTAAAAATTACTCTTCAAAACTCTATTTTCTCCAAACAATGAATGTCAAACATGGACTTACATTGTTTAGTGATGCAACTCTAATCAAGTTTTAAAATCCGTATCAATTATATTATCATATCATGAAGTTACCCGATCATCTATTTTATAACAAAGGTCATTCGTAACGTTTTTGCTGGGGAAGAATTAATAAATTAAAATGAGTGATGGATAATTGAATAATGTTTGTGAGTCCAATTGAAGTGTGTAGTTGAAAATAAAGTTTAATTAATTTATAAATGATTTACACATTTTCTAGTAGTAGTTTAGTGATGCAACTCGCACGTTGATACTTGCATTCATGTGGATTAATTGCTAAAATATGAAATAATAATAATAATAATAATAATAATAATAATAATAATAATAATAATAATAATAATAATAATAATAATTATCATTTCTAAAACTCACATCATCAATATGCGTTTATCATCATGAATTTGAACGCTTTGTTGACCACAATGGTCACAGTGCAATATCATTTTTTAAGTTGAATATGATTGATAACATTAATATTTTTTTTTTCTTTAGTTTGAGTGGTTTTATGAGAAGTATCATCTTCTGAAGAGGACTCGTGATCGGGAATGTATTCTTCCTCTATAGTTTAAGTTTTCAAGAAAACAACTTCCATTCGAACATCTTTTATTTGACGTTTCAAGGATAACAATTTGAGATTTCATATCTTAATTTGGAAATGGTGTTACCGATATTTTGGATGCAGAGGGTAGAAGATGATGGAACATTTTCTATAATTTACGATATTCGATTTCCTCAATTATTTCTTGAATAAATTCTTCTTCTCTAGTAAAAACAATTATGATTTTACAATCACAAACTTCTTTACTTTGGCCTGAAGTAGAAAAGGGGGAATTTGAACTTGTTTTGCCATTAGAATCTTCGGGATATTGATAAGCTTGTTCAAGTTCAAAGTCAATTCATTATCGAAGCTGGAATTAGGAAAATTAAGAAGTTCAAGTTTAATATATTCATCTATTTAAAGATTATTAATCTTTCCACTCATAGGATATTTAGTGGAATAATGACACACGCACACGCACACACAGAGAGTACTACTAACTAGAAAAGTTGAAGATTTCAATGCTAAAAACAAAGTTGAAAATCCTCGTGACAACTGCGAAATTACATGTAATAAGAACAATGAGTTAACTTCATTGCGGTCATTGAACTTAAATTTCAATTAGGTCACTTACTTTAATTTATTGAACTCACGATAATGCACTTCAATTTACTTTCAATGTTAGTCACTCAACTAATCCTTTTACTAGACGTAACTTCTCAATCCTCTCTTAACCTCTATTTCTAGGTAAATATGCCACATAATCACACTGTGGCTACAAAATCTTGAAACCACAGATCAATAGATATTTGAATGAATACGTTGGTTAAATTAATGTCGATTTTTAAACCTAATTTATTTAAATTTTGAAGCCATGAGGGGGTGTCACGATAAGTTTAGTAACATGCATCACTGAGTGAGTAACATTGAATTTCAGTGATATGATTGAAATAAAATAAAGTTAGGTTTATATAATTAAGATTTTATTAAAAGTTCAATGATCAAAATGAAATTAACCCCATGAGCACAAAATTTTATAGTTTTGACACATGAAATTTGTTTGACAAATTACTTACAAAATATTGCTACATCTCTGAAGGTTCATTCCTAACCTAACTAGTCAGTTAAAAACATCGAGCTACATACCGTAAAAATAAATATGAGGGAGATCCTACTGGAAAAATTGACTGTACTTCAAAATCGACAATGTGTACAGTATACCAAGATTCTTGAGACAACTATGTCAAATGTAGAAATTTCTTTCACTTTAAAAAAAATGAATATTCTCTCATAAATACAATTACAAATAAAACAATATCGATGTTATATCCAGTTGACGTGAATCTTCTAGTAGTTTTTGAGTTCTCGAGCAAGAGCAGGGCGAAATTGTTCCGTCTCTCTAAGGCAAATTCTTCATAAATTTCTCAATTGTTCTTGGGCGGATGAGGTTTTGGGGTACGATAAGCAGCACATAACACCATGAAATTATCCATTTTTACCTTCAAATCTTTCATATTCTTCAAAAATTTCACATATTTTCCCTCTATTCTCTTCAATTTTCCTTCCCATCTACCATTTTTCTTCCTCCAATTTTTGAATTACGGTTAAATAGACAAGTGACTGTGTGCAAGTCTTGTGACCATTATTGTTATCTCTCGAAACTATTTGAATCGACAATAGTACCCATCTAAAGTGATCATGTCAAGGTCGTGTGACTATTTAACATAATTTTAGTCTTTTTGAAAGAATTTAGTTGCACAAAAATTTTGGAGACCTGCATGCCAAAAAGAAAGTGGATTGAACCCACGTGCAACAAGTGGCATAGTTTGGAGACCATAATTGCAAATTTCCTTATTGTAAATGGTCAAGCACGAAAATGAGATACAAAAATTGTGTGTGTTGGACTTGGATACAGTATTAAATTTGGTACTTTTTGTTCTCTCTCAACAGCACAAATTGTAGATTGTTAGGTTTTTTGGAAGATGAGAGATGGAGTGTGAAAAATGTAATGGTTGGACTTCAACTTTATACCAAACTCAATTAAACATTAAGAATGGATTAGAGACTTGAAAGTAAATCAGTACCCAATATATTGACTGCAATAATGAAGATCAATTATAGCAAAACTAACAGTATAGAGGAAGAACAGAGAGAGAGTGAAGGACAGATTCAGAGAAGAAGTGAAGAATTCAGATTCAGATTTAGAGAGAGAGAGAAGAAGATAAAAGAGGGGGAATTCTGTTTTGCACCAAGGCTAACAATCTTCAACTCCCCTTTTCCTCCCTCTATGTGCTGAGTTTATGGAGAAGGCTACAAAAGATTCTAGAATGCATTGGTTTTGGGTGGGAGCCATGACATCCCTTCCCCTTGACCTTGTTCTTAAGGTTCAAAATTTTGGATATCTTCTTTGTATGAAATTAGCATCATCTCAAGCTACCACATTCTCTTCACTACCATTGGATTAAACAGGTAGTGCAAGGTGGCATATGCCTCATTCATCTCATCTTCTTATCTTCTTTTTGCCAATTTGTTCATAATGTTCCTGTCTCCTTTATGTCAATCCAAAACACCACAGAAAGCCTGTTTAGAATCCCATTGAAGATCCACAGCAGCAGAATAACAGTCTTCCGTAATTCCATTTTCTTTTCCTGAATATTTAGGGATTTACATGTCCTCTCTCTCTGCCTCCTCTTTATCCATTTCAGTTTCCTCCACACTTGTACTTAACTCCTCGCCTTCTACATCTACTGTTATGACTATAGATTTCTCAGTTGTATTCCCAGCAAACTTTTCGCATATTTCAGTACTATTCGAGCCATAAGAAAGGATTTCTCTTTGGAAACATTAGAAGAGTGAAAGGGATATAAGCCTTCTTCGTGGTTTTGTAGTCGATTTCGCTAGTATAACACTGGACCAAATGTGAGTTTTGGGTAGCGGCGGTGGTTTGAATTTGGTGGGCAACCCGGGAAGGTGAGGTCAGGGTATTGGTGGTGGCAGTGGCGCCAACTTTAAGATGGCAATTGTCCGATTTGGAGGGGACAAGGTAGGGGTGTTAAATGGGCAAGGTCGATTTGCGCCCGTATAGAGGATGAATCGAGCCAACTTACTTAATAGAAATGTGGTTCAACTCGTTTCACGAAATTCGTTCCTTTATAGGACAAATCGTTGGTTAATTATTGGGGGATTCATTTAAAAGGTTTGGTCAAACTAAACATTTGTTCAAAAAGACCAAGAACTAAGACTTTTAGTTGAAAGGCCTAAAGTTATTAAATATGGAAAATAGAATTTGTAAAAGACTAAAATATCCTTGTATGTGAAATGATGATATTGCCCTTATTTTCATTTCAATTTCCTTTCAACCCTAATCTCCTTCCCTCCCTCCTCTAAGAACGACTCAACCACCGTAGATGCCTCCATGCTGATTTTCTTATCATCATCTTCTTCTCTACTTAATGAAATCACAAAATCTACATTCTCATTCTCTTGAATATTCATTTGGTTGAAGTGAATAATAAAGTCTTGCTATATTTTTATTGGGCATTTGGAGAAGAAGAGAGGGTATGGTAAATTTTCGATATTTGAGCCACTTTCTTTCTCCATTGTTTTGAATCATCCGTTCATGTTGTTGTATAGGTGTTTGTGGTGTTCATTTTTCAATAATGATTTTGAATTTATTTTATGATTTGATTGGATCTTTAAATGGTTTACTTCCCAATCTTATTCTCATTACCCCTTATTTGTATTCCTTAGTATTAATTGAAGTGAAATTTAAAGTGGTGAAGGATGATTGGCTTTTTTCACATTGTTTTCACGTGAAACGTGTATTTGATTTTTTCAGTACAGAACGACATTCATATCGTTTTATGAAATTGTGAACGACATAGATATCGTTTTCTGAAATCCATGACAATGTACATATCATTATCAATACTGTATGATGTTTGAAATTTGATGAAATTTATATGTTGAGTTACAGGTTATGGACACCATGGACATGGTATGGATATCAGTTTGTTATCCAATTGAATATGAGCAGACAGTTGAAGGTGGATGGAAATGGAAGTATTCTGGAAATTGCAAAGGGAAAACAATATCTATTCTTGTTGCAAAAACAATTTCTTACATGGAACTATATGATAAAGTTAAGGAGGCATTGAATATCGATACGAGTCTATACAAAATGGAGATTTCAGCTCTTGTCCCGATAATGTCTAAAGCTCCAGTTGCACCAATTATAATTGATTGTAACAATAACGTAAAGTGGTTTATATCTGCCTGTACAGAAACTTTTCTTTGTGTAAGTATTTTAAATGAAGTTATTGAGAATCAGGAAGATTTTGGTGATGAAGGATGTTTATTAGTAATAGATGGTGGAGAATAAATTGAAAATATGAACAACGAGGAGGAACAAGATCGAGCAGATAACGATGGTAATGATGACAATGGTGATGGAATATTTGTAGATTGTAATGGTTTTGACGTAAGTGAAGATAGTCCCCGAAAGGTAGATGACGAAGTTAATTCTCCTGTGGCAGATGACAATAATTTTGAGTTACGCACGCATGAACCTTGCAGTAGGGATATAGTGAATGGTAATGATGTTGAATGTACTCAGATTGTATCTGAAAGTGTAAGTTTGCTCTGTTACGAGACATCAGTAAAAATTCCGGAACGATTAGATATGCGAGTCAACCAGTTGTTTCCATCGAAATATGACCTAATATCAAAATTACAGTTGCTAGTTGTGAAATGCCAGTTTGAGTACAAAGTTAAGAAGTCAAATAAGAGCACTTCTACAATTGTTTGTATTGATGAAAATTGCAAGTGGCGCTTACGGGCAACCAAGATAGTAGAAAGTCCCATTTTCGAAGTTCGAAAGTACAATGGTCATCATTCTTGCTCCATGAGTTTTCGTCGCAGAGATCATAGGCATGCTTCATATATGATTATTGGAAACCACATCGCTCCTAAGTATGAAGATGCCAACCGAGTTTACAGACCAAGGGACATTATTAATGACATTTGTCGAGAGTTCGGCATAACCGTAAGCTATACTAAAGCGTACATGGCTAAAAATTTTGCTTCTGGACTGATTCATGGGAAACCCCGTGAGAGTTATGCGAAATTGCCAGCGTATTGTCATGTTTTGGAGATGCAAAATCCTGGTACACTGACATTCATTCATACTAATGATGATCGGCACTTCAAGTACCTTTTTATGGCATTGGGACCAAGTATACATGGGTTCGTGAACTCAATGCGAAAGATAATTTCTGTAGACGGTGCATTCTTGACATCGAGAATGAAAGGTACTCTACTCATAGCAACTTCTCAGGATGCAAATTTTCAAATATTTCCACTCGCATGGGGAGTAGTTGATTCGGAAAATGATGAATCCTGGACTTGGTTCTTTCAGAAGTTGCGGTTAATAACAGGTGATACGGATAACCTTGTAATTATATCTGACCGTGCAAAGTGCATCAAAAATGGAGTTAGAAATGTGTTTCGATTTGCTCATCATGGTAATTGTACATATCACTTGCAAAAGAACTTGAAGACAAATTTTCCACGGTGTGATGTTGCAACTTTGTTTAGGGCAGCGTCAGAGGCTTATACTGTAACCGAATTTGAGTCCTACATGGCAGCTCTATGCAGTAAAAAGGAGGGCATCAAAGAGTACCTATTAGAAGAAGATTTTCAATGTTAGGCTAGAGCGCATTTTACCGGGATACATTACAATATCATGACTACAAATAATGCGGAATCTATAAATGGTTTGTTCAAGAGTGCAGTAGTTGATTCGGAAAATGATGAATCCTAGACTTGGTTCTTTCAGAAGTTGCGGTTAATAACAGGTGATACGGATAACCTTGTAATTATATCTGACCGTGCAAAGTGCATCAAAAATGGAGTTAGAAATGTGTTTCGATTTGCTCATTATGGTAATTGTACATATCACTTGCAAAAGAACTTGAAGACAAATTTTCCACGGTGTGATGTTGCAACTTTGTTTAGGGCAGCGTCAGAGGCTTATACTGTAACCGAATTTGAGTCCTAGATGGCAGCTCTATGCAGTAAAAATGAGGGCATCAAAGAGTACCTATTAGAAGAAGATTTTCAATGTTAGGCTAGAGCGCATTTTACCGGGATACATTACAATATCATGACTACAAATAATGCGGAATCTATAAATGGTTTGTTCAAGAGTGCTCGAGAACTTCCCATAGTTGGTTTACTAGAATATATTTGTGGGATACTACAAAGGTGGTTTTATGAAAGACATGTTGAAGCAGAAAAATGTGTGACCCAACTCACGCCAGCATTAGAGAAAAAGATGTGCATGACATATAATGAGTCAAATGGGTTGGAGGTAAATCAGGTTTCTCCGGACATTTATCAAGTTGGTGACAATTTAGAACACCACTTTGTGGATTTTTACAAAATGACATGTACGTGTAGAAGATTTGATTTGGACAAGTTTCCATGTGCGCATGTAATTGCTGCAACAAGGTTTAAAGGAGACGAGGGCTATAAATTATGTACCCCTTTTTACACTAGTATTTGTTGGAAACAAGCTTATTCTAAATTCATATATCCTTTGCCGAACGAGGTCGAATGGCAAATTCCTAAGAATGTGATAGCCAGAGAAGTATTTCCACCATTGGTATGAAGACAGGGCGGACGACCATCAAAAAAGAGGAAAAGGTCGGCCGGAGAGACGCGTGTGGCTCGTAAGTACAGCAGGTGCAAGAAAACTGGTCATGTTCGATCCACTTGCAGGGGCCAAGCAGCTAGTAGTGAACATTAATGTTGTAACACTATCCTATTTTGTAACTGTACGATTTCGTACTTATTATATCAACTGAATGGAATCACTTATTAGATTTTGTACTCATTGTGTTATTGAAATATTTTTGTACCGTTGGAATCAAATTTTAGTATTTTAGGTATTCATGTTCCTATCTTCTCACAGGGAATGCAAACCACGTTCTTGTCATTGCAGTAGACATGAATGTCGTTCCAGTTCAAAAATTGTACAGATTAACATAACGAGTTATAAATCGTTTCTAAGACACAAAACGACATTCATATCGTTTCAATGTTAAATACACACTACTTCTCTAATTTTTCTTAACGACTTAGAACTCGTTATGAATATAAATAACGACTTAAAAGCCGTTTCAATTAAAATTTATACTAAAACGATTTCTACCACGTTTTCGAGACACAAAACGACATTCATATCGTTTAAATGTTAAATACACATTGCTTCTCTAATTTTGCGTAGCGACTTAGAACTCGTTATGAGCATAAATAACGACTTAAAAGTCGTTTTCCTTAAAATTTATACTAAAACGATATCTATCTCGTTTCTGGGAAACAAAACAACATTTATATCATTTCAATGTTAAATACACTGCTTCTCTGATTTTGCGTAACGACTTAGAACTCGTTATGAACATAAATAACGACTTAAAAGTCGTTTCAGTAAAAATTGATACTAAAACGATTTCTACCTCGTTTCTGGGATACAAAACGACATTCATATCGTTTCAATATTAAATACACTGCTTCTCTGATTTTACGTAACGACTTAGGACTCGTTATAAACATAAATAACAACTTAAAAGTCGTTTCAGTTACAATTGATACTAAAACGATTTCTACCTCGTTTCTGGTAGACAAAACGACATTCATATCGTTTCAATGTTAAATATATACTGTCTCTCCGATTTTGAGTAACAACTTAGATATCGTTATGGGCACACATAACGACTTCTAAGTCGCGTCAGCTAAAATTGATACTAAAATGATTTCTAACTCGTTTTTGGGACACAAAACGACATTCATATCGTTTCAATGTTAAATACACACTGTTTCTCTGATTTTGAGAAACGACTTAGACCTCGTTATGACCAAAACTAACGATTTAGAAGTCGTTTCAGGTAAAATTAGTACTAAAACGATTTCAAACGCGTTCCTAAGACACAGAACGACATGAATATCATTTCAATGTTAAATATACACTACTTCTATGATTATCGTTTCTTCTTATTCAGAACGACATTGATATTGTTCTAGCGTAATTTTTCCTGAAAGTTGATCCATCTCGTTTCTTTACAAATCTGACGAGTTCGAAATCGTTTCAGCTGAAATTATAAGTGCAACGACATCGGTATCATTTCTTCACAGTTGAAACGACATTAGTATCGTTATGCTTAAAAATGGCATTTCGACCATCCACGGCCACCGACATACGTCCCACTGTACGTATGACGATGAAAATAGGTCATCGAGCCGGCTCAATCTCACTCGAACCACGCTATGGTAACGTTTGTTATTTCATAGTTGTCTTTCACACTCAGATTGTTTCCATAGAAATAGGGTATCTCCGTTAGCTCTTTCGGACCATTCGAGAGCTACCAGCCCACTTGTTACTCTCTTTCGATCGTCATACACATTTCGGAGGTATGTGCAGCAATCGAGGACAGTCGAAACGTCGTTTCTAGGTATAACGATATAAATATCGTTATGTTCTTGAAGAAACGACTTTGAGATCGTTTTAGATGTTATATAAACTGAAGCGCGTTAGAAGTCGTAAAATTATACAAGGAACGACATAAATATCGTTATGTACCAAGTAGTGAAATAATGTAACGTTGTCCATCTTGTTTCTTTACAAATCTGACGAGTTCAAAGTCGTTTCAACTGGAATAATAAATACAATGACATCGGTATCGTTTCCTCACAGATGAAACGACATTAATGTCGTTATACCTAAAAATGACGTTTCGATCCTCCTTGACCGCTCCACATACCTCCAAAATGTGTATGATGATCAAAAGAGCGTATCAAGTGGGCTGGTAGCTTTCGAATGGTCCGAAAGAGCCAACTGAGATACCCTATTTCTATGGAAACAATCTGAGTGTGAAAGACAACTATGAAACAACAAACGTTACCATAGCGTCGTTCGAGTGAGATTGAGCCGGCTCGATGACCTATTTTCATTGTCATACGTACGGTAGGACGTATACCGGTGGTCGTTGATGGTCGAAACACCATTTTTAAGCATAACGATACTAATGTCGTTTCAACTGTGAAGAAACGATATCGATGTCGTTGCACTTATAATTTCAGCTGAAACGATTTCGAACTCGACCAGTTTATAATGAAATGAGATGGATCAACTTTCAGGAACAATTACGCTAGAACAATATTAATGTCGTTCTGAACGAGAAGAAACGATAATCAGAGAAGTAGTGTGTATTTAACATTGAAATGATATAAATGTCGTTTTGTGTCTCAGGAACGACTTAGAAATCATTTTAATATCAATTTTAATTGAAATGACTTTTATGTCGTTATTTATGTTCATAACGAGTTCTAAATCGTTACGTAAAATCAGAGAAGCAGTGTATTTAACATTGAAACGATATGAATGTCGTTTCGTATCTCGAAAACGATGTAGAAATCTTTTTAGTATCAATTTTAACTGAAACGACATTTAAGTCGTTATTTAGGTTCATAACGTGTTCTAAGTCGTTACGCAAAATCAGAGAAGCAGTGTGTATTTAACATTGAGACGATATGAATGTCATTTTGTGTCTTGAAAACGATGTAGGAATCGTTTTAGTTTCAATTTTAATTGAAAAGACTTATAAGTCGTTATGTGAGGTTATAACGATTTCTAAGTCGTTACGCAAGATCAGAGAAGCAGTATGTATTTAACGTTGGAACGATATTCATGTTGTTTTGTGTCTTGGGAATGAGGTCGAAATCGTTTTAGTATTAATTCTAACAGAAACGACTTAGAAGTCGTTATGTGTGGTCATAACGACTTCTAAGTTGTTACGCAAAAATAGAGAAGCAGTGTGTATTTAACATTACAACGATATGCATGTCGTTTTTTGTCTCAGGAACGAGTTTTAAATTGTTTTAGTATCAATTTTAACTGAAACGACTTCGGAGTCATTATGTGTGGTCATCACGAGTTCTAAGTCGTTATGCAAATAAGGATAGCAGTGTGCATCTTACATTGCAACAACATGACAATGGAAGACAATGGAAAACATGTAGGCTTGTACCTGTAAGACTCAATAACCTGACATGGACAATATCTAAACTTTAAAGTTATAAAAGACAATGGAAAATATGTACATTAAAATTGTATTCAAACTCCAAAATAGCTGCTACTCCAAAGCCAAAACAACCAAGTGACTACATAATGTTATAAAAATATAAAAAAAATACGAGGAAAGCACAATCTACGGCTCAAAATCCCAAGCGAACAACTCTGCAGCCAATTTCTTTCTTCATACTGGTACGTAATCCAGTCGAATTGTATTTTCGTCCATATTTGCGTGCAGAAATTCTATGAATTTAATAGCGAATATTCCACAATCGGATCTACAAAAAAGTTGTAAATTTTTTGTATTAATTTTCAACACTCAAGATAATATGGTACTACTAATTATGAAATTAGTCATTCTTACCCGTTCACTTGTTGGGGAACATCTTTTACATTGACAAATTTGAAGTTCTCCATACTATATTTGCTTTCACTACTGACATGAGATTTTATTATCAACGGAATAAGCACCTGTAGAGGCAAAAGGTAAGCTTCCAACGCTGTCCGGCGAATGTGACCCTTCAGACTATCAAACATTAAAATGGCCCGTTCCTCCATGTCAACTTGAACTGCAAACCAATGGTCGCGGGTTCAACAAGGAAGATACAAATATTTACAGTCCCTCCAAGGTTTACCGAGCTCCGGAGTAGCCCCTCTCACATAATTCATTAGACTCTTACTACATTTGAGCTCTTTACTGGACTGTAATTGGCCATATGCATTGACAACAAATTGATAGAAATAAGTGTCCAATATGCAACAGTCTTGCCGAAACAGATTGGGAAATCTGGAAGCCCTTTCTCGTATCTGATATAGGGCCTCGTTCATAATCTACAAAAATAAACTAATAAATTCAAACTGAATTCTTTTGTGACATTATCGTAAAATCATTAAAGTTGGATTACTTACACTGTCATTAATCCAACCATCTTCTTTCGAAAGATCCATCAAACTTTTTGCTTGAACATCATAGAAGCGCAAAGGTATAATTTGGCTGTGCATACAACAAAATCAACACAAAGTTATATTTAGGTAATACTGTCATTACTTTCACATGTACTTACAACTATATGTAATAATTTACCATGAAGGTGTAGTTTCCATCCATTTGCAAAAATCCTCAACCTTGTTGGGATCTACTTCTCGATAAGGATCGTATACATTGATGTCCGACAACTTTCTCTTCTTCGTCGAGTCAGTGTATGGAGAACACAGTAAGCGCGCTTTTCTCTTTCGACGATACCCTCGTCCTTTCGATGGATCGGATCCCACCTCATCGATTTCTACAACGTCCCCTATATGTTGTAAATAACAACAATTAGAAGTGGAAAATCTGTTTCATTTGGATATAAAGATGTAAAACTTAACTTTGAATTCATTTTTACATACCTTGCGTGGATTCATTTGTATCTACATCATGCTTTTCAGGCGTCACAAAATCAGCAATCCCTTTCTCCACGTCGGGATGCTCCTCCTCTAATATTATTTCTTTTCCAACACTCTCCTTGATCATTTTTTCATTTTCTTGCTCATCTATATCATTCCCAGATCCAGCTTCCTTTTCCAAGTCCTTCCCTCCTACATTTTTGTCTCTAACCTCTTCCTCTAACTGTGGGTCCTCCTCACGCACTTCTACATTTGTTTCAGCGGCAGGCACATCTCTTACATCATCAAATCCAAGCTCAGTTTCCAACTCCTTCCCTCCTACATTTTTTCCTCTAACCTCCTCCTCCTCCTCCTCCTCTAACTTTGAATCCTCTTCAGGCAGATCTACCTTTCTTTCAACAGCATGCACATCTGTCACATCATCAAACCTAACCTCCTTTTCCAACCCATCATTCGGTTCATTTTTTGGTACATAAGCTGTGCTACTAGTGGCACCATCAAATGCACTAGTTGCTGGATGGAACCGACCCGCCACAGCCAATTCAACTAACCTGTCAACCTTTTTCTCCACCCGATCAAGTCGAGTCGATATAACTGCTTGTAGCCTTCCCTCAAGTTTTTCAATTTCCGTTCTCAATAAATCCTCTATGTTGATCTCAAAACCACACTGTGGTGGTTGAGCTGCTCTACGAGACTCTTTGTGGTATGCATGCTATGGCTCGGCATCTTGCTCAGCCTCGTCTCCTTCGGAATGATGTGAAACACTCTCATATTCTTCCACGATTGGTTTCAACTCTTTCCAATAGGCCTCTTCGAGTTCAGCTTCGGTGGGAATCAATGTGGAATTAACCTCCAACTGCAAATATTAAAAGGTGCAAGTCATTAGTCATTCATTCCACAATTTGTTTCCATTAAACTTAATAAAGACAATTTTACCTCCTTCGAATTCAATATGTTCTCAATGGCAGCAGACGTTGACCTCTTCGACATTTCCCAAGCGACCATTCTTGGTATTACATCTGGATATTTCATACCAAACTTCATTCCCAAAGTTGGGATCGCTTCAAATGCCCAAATCTATTGTAAAACAAACATTTATATTATCTCACAATACAAATTTATATATATATATATATATATATATATATATATATATAAATACGAGTCAAGTTTATTATTTGTTCATACCATTATAGCGAGGGGAAAGCCGTGCAATGAATATCGGCAACGTGATTCACCTCCAACGTCCGAACTTTTCAATTTATCTCCCATCTCACGTTTGAATATACTGATCGTGTATTCAAATGAAAACTTTCCCCATGGATACGTCTCGAACCTATCTAGATCATCCACCAAGTCTAGCCATCATAAATCGATGTATGTATTCTCCTCTATAGCCCACAGGACGTACGCCAAGATTACGATCAATCCTAACTTATACTTATCGCTCTTTCTTTTCTTGCAAATTACAAATGCATTGTAAGCATCTCCCTTCGTTATCTTCCCCCCACTTTTCTTAAAATACTCTTTCACGATCTGACACTCTTCTCCCAAGGTCTTATCTACGTCGTTATCATTACCCGCATTTAAATTCCTAACTAAAATAAATTCTTCCAACCCAAATTTTGCATTTTTCTCTCCTATCTTAAACCAAACTTCTTTTTTGTTGGTCCTTATCTTTCGCAATAATAACTGATGTATAACTTGTGAAGCCAACTTTATGTCCTTCAACCTAAGGAGAGATCCAAAGCAGCTTTCACTAAGCTTGTTTTTGTAATTTGTATCGAGCTTCTCATACACATCTCGCACTATTTGCAATCTACATCTCGTCGTAATCGTAGCATCAACTTGAAGAATCTTCTCCATAGCACTGCAAATTATAAAATATGTACTAATATTAGAA
>NC_036259.1:11724808-11725985 GCF_002742605.1 Olea europaea var. sylvestris | reverse complement strand
AAGTTTATATAATGCATTACTTGCTTCAAATTGTTTATTGATCTCAATATGCAAGTTATGAAAATGTGATACAACTACCTCAACTGACATAAACACACTAGCATGTGGGTACATGGGAATAAGGTCTAAAGGTTTCCTAGGTTCACAACCATGAATAACTTCAAAGGAATTTAGACCTAAAGACCAATTCACAGGATTGTTATATGTAATTTGAACAATTGGAGGAATCAAGTCCCAATTCCCAAGATTTTTCTGGACTAGAGATTTGAATAAATTGCTAGGACTTTGGTTAACGACTTCATTTTGACCATCGGCCTGTGGTTGGTCTGCAATGGAGAATTTCGATTTAGTGCTAACCATAGGCAATTGGGTTCTATAAAAGTGACTAGGGAAATCATGGGATACAGAATCTGGAGTCCCAAGAAGAGCTTGGATGCCACCTAAGAAGGTGTCCTCACTATCATCATCAAAATCTTCAAGTTTAGGGTCATCTGCTAGATCTTCTAACGACTCTTCTATTGCATTCTTTCGTTCTTTTATGACTAAGTCTCGGTTAGGACATTTGGAAGAGATGTGACCAAAGTCCTTACAGCTGATGCATAGCAAGTGAGAAGTCTTTGAAATTTCAAAAATTATACCCTTATTTTCCAAAATTGGATAAACATTAGACGAGGGAGGTCCTAGAAGGGACTTAACAGGAGGAAGTGGAGCCAATGAAACCGAAGAATGATTGTCATTACGCTTTCTACATGAAGAAGACGACCTTGGGCTATCACGACCTTTACACTTGTTTTTCCAAAGGGAATGAACACTAGACTAGGAAGGCTCTATGATAGACTTATGATGAAATGACGCTAATGAGATGGGTGAACGATGGTGATCACGCTTTTCATATGTAGTACTAATCAGTAACTCGTAGTCCCGAGCTGAAGGGTAAGCTTGATCAAGAGTAGTGATGCCTCAAAAGAAAAGCTCACGCCTAAGTTCATCTCAGACCTTGTATAAACCTACTTAAAGTCAGGGCTTCATCCTCAACGACATGACATTTCACTCGAAATTCCTCAAATTGAGCAATATACTTAGTTACTAGCCGATTCTCTTGTGTAAGGGTGTTCCATTGGGTAAAAATTTCATGATCTAAGCAACCATCGAAAGTAGGAATATCTAAGTCAATGTT
>NC_036259.1:11651070-11724672 GCF_002742605.1 Olea europaea var. sylvestris | reverse complement strand
GAACCTGATCCCTATTCCTATGATCGCGTCGAAAATATTCTTGATCACTTTGTCCACAATGATATTGTCTATTATGAGACGCTTCAAAATTAGTGTCAGTCAAACGAGGGGTTCGCTTAAAATTGCTCAACTTAGCAGCTAGGGTCTCTCTCCTCACGAGTAGCAGTTATATCTGATTGGACAGTCGATAGGCTAGTGGCAAGTTGCGCTAATTATCTAGTAAGTGCATCAATTTGGGATGAATCCATGGTCAATGTATTGGAAATAGAGACGACAAGACGACCACTATGCAACTACATGCAATGTAATACCGGCTAAATGATGTGCTATGATGAGATCAGTGAACAATAGGTGCAAGCAATGAAAAATAACTTGTACCAATTTTTTTTATTTAATTTTAAATATTGGGATTAATTAAATCCAAAATAAGCTAATACTGCTAGTACATGTAAAATGACAAAGCAAGGGTCAATACACTAGTCAAATTCTCCAATCAATTTAAGTGGCTTTTAAGGTTAAAATTATCACGATAACAGCAGCACAAGATTTTAATTGATGCAATTTTAAAAATGAAGCAGTAGTATAAACCAATACTAAATAGAGATCAAGGACTCCCTGTTGTTTAGTTTTGATTATTTGTATGCCGATTGATCTGAATTGCCGACTTATGAGCCCCAACTATGCTTCTGTTCTTCCCTTTGTGTCCAATGGTTTTAGCCCTTGTTGACTGTAACTTGTGCTGGTTCTGGTGTGGACGTAAAACTGTGTGTAGTGACTGTGGCTTTTACATTGTTGAGATGAACGAGGAAATATATGAGTGTGGTAATTGTGGTGGAAGTGTATGATCTTGAGTTGGTGGTGGTGGCCTATGGCGATGAAGCAGTAGTGCTCTGGTGCGTGGGTACAATAGATAATGAAGTGGTAGCGTGATGGTGATTAGAGGCGACAGCGGCAAAAGAGTGGTTGTGAGAGAGGAATCGGGTGAAACTGTGGGATATTTGATGTTAATAGATTGGTTATAATCGGGCTTGGTTGGATATTTGGGACTAGGCCAGATGGGAAGGGGTTTGGATCCTGTTATAGAGATGGGCCAGCTAAGGTTAGTGTTTGGGGAATAGGCCTGGGTCGTAGAGAGTAGGCTGGGTTAGTTGGGCTAAATGGGCTTGAATGCTAGGGTTTGGGATTTGTGGAACAACACTGCAATTTTTTTTTATTTATGAGCAGCAGTAGCAGGGAAAAAAGATGTCTTTTTTTTTTTTGGCGTGAACAATACCAGTGAACAGTATTTTTTTTTTATTTTTTATTTTTTTTGAAACTGACTAAAATACTAAACTGAAATTCTAGGTGAATAGTACCCACAATGAACGGTAACTTTTTTTTTTTGTAACAACTACGAAGAAGCTGGAAAAATAATAACTTGGCTGCTCATGCTAAAAGTTTATTTGTTTGTGCTGCTCCACAAGTTCTTGGAAAAGAAATAGGAAGAGATTTTTGGTTTGGAGATGAGAGATTACCTAAGTTTAGGTTCTGATACCAAATTTGATGCAGGACGAATAAAAAAATATAAAGAAGAAGCAAGAAAGAAAGGAGAACCGGAGAGAATAGGGGAAGAAACTGGAGAAGAAGCAGAAATTCATGGGGGAGGGGGAGGGGGAGGAAGGAGAAGTCATAGGCAACAAACCACCAAAATATTCTTCAATTCATCAAAACTAATGAAATTACATCGCAATTAGATTTAAATAGTAAAGATTAAAACCCAAAGTAGAATGGACTTGGGCCAACACAAGCACAATTACATAAATAAAATCTAAAACATAAATAAAGTCCAACTAAAAATAAATAAAAAGTTGAGATGTCCTCATCAATATGCTTACTATTTCTGATCAGCAAAGAGTACCAGCCTACCAGGCTTTGCAGAATAGTATGTATGTATGTATGCATGTATGTATGTATGTATGTATGTATATAAACTCCGATTAGTACAGGGAACTGCATGCTTATTAATAAAATGCCATTCTCATTTTTTTTTTTCAAGAAAATTCATTTGGTGTTCAATCATCTCTTGATCCTATATACTATGTCATTATTGAGCTTTATGAAGACAGACCTACCTGTTAAAGTAAAAACCTGCATTTACTGAAGTTTAAACAACACAATATTAATGCATCTGAGCAGGATGGGAAAGACCGCATAAATAACTTCGAACTTCCTATCAAACAAGGCATGATAATTCAAATACCTGACTGAAATTTGGCGCTTATAAGTCCGATGAAAGAGAATCCACAAGATCCAATAACCTTCAACATCACTTGCATTCTGAGCCGCCAGTTGATGCAAGACCTGTTCAGCTATTCTTTCCACAGAATAGGGATCTTTTATTGTCTCCATGATCTTCAACCAAAAGCGAGAACCAGGTCTTGACTCAATTGTTTCATTAAGCGTCAAAATAGTGGTGGATGATAACAAGCTCCGAATGTGCCCAAGAATCCGTGGTATAACCTCACGTAACAGAACATCTGAAAACAGTAAAATCTGCTATTATATTTTATTCTTGAAACAAGCTTATGTTAAAAATCAGTATAACTCCAAGAACTTCAGGCTCAAATATTTTAGAGTACCTGCAGATCCTCGGCGACAAATGCGGGCAAATACTTCTCCAACAAAAAGAACAGCACCATCCATGTTAATGTCATTAAAAGTATCTCGTTTGTCAATTAAATTCATGTCACATTCTTCTATTCCATTTAGAAGCTGAGCTGTAATTCTTTTGAAAAACAAACTGGAACACTAGTAAAGGATAAAAATTAGAACACAAAGGGAAGTTGAAAAGAAAAAGAACGGGTAATTAAAGTAAAAATCTAAAACTTGAGTTGCTTTTCTATCCACAATAACTTCCCGCCACTCCAAGTGTTACAGAGTGGATCCTGCTTCATGTGCGCACGATGCATGCAAATCAGTATATACTATGAAGAAGCAATCTTATTTAGACTAGGATACTGAGGTGAAAGTGAAATAGGGGCTCCTCTTCTTGCTTTGTCAGGAATAGCTGTGACAAGTTGTGCCACCCTAGAAATAATCTGCTTGAGCTGTTCATGACTCAGATCTTCAGAGTGACAATAACCAGTAAATTCTTTAACTATCTTAAGTACCCCATCGTTCTCGAGCAAGCAAAGTACAAGTAACCTGTTATGAACATCATGTTAGAAAAATTTTGATATTCTATTAGTTTTCTTTTCTAAAACATCCTGAGAAAGAGAGAAAAAAAGCTGGGATGTGTTTTCATCCTGATATGTCAATTTGTATCAGATAACCACATATACAATTGTGATAAAAGTCACGGAAAGCACACAGCACCAATATGTGCGTGATTGCTATAATAATAACCAATACTACATTGCAGGAAGCCACATTCAGTCGCTCAGTTGTGATAAAAGTCACAGAAAGCACACAGCACCAATATGTGCGTAATGGCTATATTAATAACCAATACTACATTGCAGGAAGCCACATACAGTCGCTTGGAATTAGAAACCAAACTGCTCAAACCAGACGATATATTGAAAAATTTTCAACTCAAGTCTATGGCCCAAATTGCATTCAAACTGATGGGGAACGAAGATAAGAACAATAGATATCCTTAGTAGATTAGGAATTAACTAAGGAGCCGTTTGATTGCAAGAATAAAATTTGGGTGGAAAGAAAATGAATTTCAGGGAATTGAATCGCTTAGAACTTGTTTTAATGGGAATTGTTAATTAAATGTATTTGATTGGTATAATTTTTCATTTGAAAAAAGCTGAAATTTTAGATCTTTTGGTGTTCATTAGGCTTTGTTTTCCATGAAAATTGTCAATTAAATGGATGAAATTTTTTACATTTGAGGATAGAATTTGATCTTATTGCTGGAAAAAAAAATGCTGGAAAAGCATTTTCCCACCAAAACCCAAAGAAAACTAATTCCTTAAAACCATGGAAAATCCAGTCACGTGAGGGGTTGAAGGAAAACAAATTCCATGGAAAAAATTGCTATCAAACATGTCATTTTGGTTGGAAATGGAATTTAAATTCCATTTTCCATGGAAAACATGGCCTATCAAATAGGCTCTAACAGTTTTATAGTTTGACTGGAATGAGGGTTTTATTTTATAGATTTTCTAATTTGACTTAAATTAGGTTTTATTTCCTTTGATTTCATTTTAAATTAGGTTTTACTTAAACAGTTAAAATCTATATAAATAAGGTCTATTCATTGTAAAACTTAGACTTGAATGGAACGAACTAATATTTTCTCCCTCTATACTCTCTTGATTTTCCCCCTTTCTTCTCAAGTCCAGTTCTCGTTTATTACATTCTGTTTCACTAACTTAATATAAACAACAACTAGAGATAAGAACAATAGATATCCTCAGTAGATTAGGAATAAACTAATAGTTTTATAGTTTGACTGGAATCAGGGTCTTATTTTATAAATTTTCTAATTTGACTTAAATTAAGTTTTGTTTCCTTTGATTTCATTTTAATTTAGGACTTAAACTCTATATAAATAGGGTCTATTCATTGAAAAACTTAGACTTGAATATGGAACGAACTCATATTTTCTCCCTCTGTACTCTCTAGATTCTCTCCCTTTCTTCTCACGTCCAGACCTCGTTAATTACATTCTATTTCATTCACTTAGTATAAACAACAACTAGAGATAAGAACAATCGATATGCTTAGTAGATTAGGAATAAACTAATAGTTTTACAGTTTGACTGGAATCAGGGTTTTATTTTATAATTTTTCTACTTTGACTTAAATTAGGTTTTATTGCCTTTGATTTCATTTTAAATTAGGTTTACTTAAACTCTATATAAATAGGGTCTATTCATTGTAAAACTTAGATTTGAATATGGAATGAGCTCATATTTTCTCCCTCTATACTCTCTTGATTCTCTCCCTTTCTTGTCAAGTCCCATTCTCGTTTAATACATTCTGTTTCACTAACTTAATATAAACAAGAACTAGAGATAACCTATGTTCTATATGAATCGTGCTTTTACTAGAAACAGAACAGCTAAATACATTACAGGAAGCAAAATCAATATTCCCAAAAATAAACTACACTGCAGATGAAATAACACTTCTCCAGGAAGCAGCTTCACTGACCGCTGGTTTGCCATTCTCACCGTCTAGAACTAGAAACTTTAGTCGGAACATTGGTTTACCAATGCCAGCATTTCTTTGATTGCTTGTTGTACTCCTACCATATTCCTTTAGCTCAACTAGCGCTTCGCACCTTGCTTGATTGCCTTTTCACACTCACATTAGGAGTCAAAGAATGAACTCTTTACTAAGCCTTAGATATTTCAAATCAAGTCTATCAGATAACCTTTTTCAGTTAAAGTTTCAAAGCTGACACGGTTCCTTCCTTAGACTTAATCATGCAGACCTGCCTAATAATTTTAATCTCAGAAATCAAAAGTCAAGGTCTGAACACTAAACCTAAATTATTTTGACATGAATACAAGAATATTCTAAACCTCAAAAATAGCAGTATCTTTGCCTCCATTCAAGCACAGGACCATAGTCCAACATGCAAATTTAAAAAAAAAAAATGAATTACAGTGTGTCAAAAACAGATCAAAGATATCATAGATTCTGTGGAAAATATAATTTTCCCAACTTAGGAAAATTTTGTGAAGTTATGTAATATTATGTAATCTTTATAGTTGCTTATTTTTAGTATAGTTATTGCAATCCCTGATTTCTAGGCATTGAATTTCTATGTATCTTCTATTTTTGGGTAACTTTCCTTATTTTGCTGATTCAGTTCAGCTATATAAACTATTTTAATAATGATGGTATATCAATACAATTCATATTTTCAATCTTCTATTCTCTGTCAGATTCGATTATCGAAAATGTCAACATCATGCAATTTAACGAATTATTTAATCTATCTTGTAACTGTATTGAAAACAACTTTGCAAATAGAACATCAAATGTGCATAGCATAGACATGCGAAACAATGAATTACAGACTGGCAGATATAAAAGCAACATAATCAAGAGAGATAATTGAGTTAAATTAGTTCTTTCTCATTACCTCTCAGCACTTGCGCACACAGAATCAGTTTCGGTACTGTCATTTCTAATGTGTTGTAGACAAGGAACAACCACCTGAACCACCTCGGCAGTGCTACCATTCACAAAGAACAAATCATACACATCTTTCCTTGCAGAAATTGGGAAGCATGCCAGCCAACTGGAAGCGATATCTATACACAATCACATGATTTGTAAGAAACCAAAGGATGAAACTGTACAGAAAATTAGCACAGTCGATCAATAGAACTTGTAAAAGGAATAGAGAAACAGAGAGACCAAAAGAGATTATTGATAGGTTATTTCAAACTAAGTGGTGAACATAATGATTTGGATTGGCTAGGAATTTTGAGTCAGAACATATAACAATAATGATAAGGAGGTTTTAGATAATCAAGATCAATTTATGAGTGGATGAAACCATGACGTAGAGACATAAAGCATGAATACAAGTGACTCTAACTAACTGAGATATGATGTTTAGCAATATTCTTCCAGGGTAGCAAGGTATATAACATAGTTGTGAACAGAATCTCATTTTCCAAAAGTTTCAGATTAATTCATAAACATTTTTGTTAACATTTCAAACCAAAATTGAGTTTTATTCGTTTGGCCACAATCCAATTTGAAAATAAATACAACCATTTACGATGATGGGCAAGCATACTACAATCTCGAAAACAGCATCATAGATTTTAAGATTTACACTTTTGCCCTAGCTGGAGAATCTTTTTTGGCATTATTCATTTTCAATCAGGAACTTGAACAAAAGTTAATTTGCTATTATTTGACAGCCCTTAAGACCAGATTGAAATAACACTTCGGACACAATAATATAATGCACATATGAAAACTCTAAAGGCGGAGAAAATTTACCATATAATAAAACGCGGGCAAAAGCACGAAATGAGGAACCTTTGTAGAAAACCTGCCACCATTCGGTCCTCTCATTTTCACTTGGCAACTCCACAGCATGTAACTACCCAAAAACCAAAAAACAAAAATATTTCTTTTCTTATGATTTAAGAATCTAATCCCATGAACTACACAAGAAGAATATGCATGTTCCCATACCTTATCTCTGTATTTCTCACTAACACTACCTATATTATCAAAAAAATTAATTAGTTAATTAGTACTCAAGAATCACAATATTAAATATATAACCTAGTTCTAAAATTTCTTGCAGAAATGCCGTTTCACACTATAACCAACGAAATTAAAATTTCCAAAATGAAAAGATAGTATATTTAATCGAGAACCTGAAAACGAGTGGGGATTCAGAGGGAAGAGGCAGGCGGCGAGAGAGTAGAGGGCTGTGATGACTTCGTCGACGTGCTTGGAGACATTGATAGATGTAATTGTGTGTTCCACCTTCTCCAGTACTCTTCTCTCCAATTCTTTACTTTTCTTCTCCGCAGATTCTTCGCTTTTCATGGCTGATGGAGAGGTTAATAGAAAGCAATAGCCCAAATTGAAACGAATGAATTTATAACTTTTATTGCAGGAGATTGAAGTGAATTTCACCGTTTCTCAAGTTCTGTTTTTTCTCTTTTCCGGTTGCCGGAGCCGATCGCCGGTTTCTTGGCGGAACGAGACCTTTCGAGAAAGTGCTAATTAAAATTCATAATAGAACGAAGCATAGGATTCGACTTTCTGTACAACTGAAGAGGAATTTCCCTAATTGCTATGGCTGCATCAATCAAATGAATGATTCAAATCATTTTTTCAGAAAAAATAAATTTCTGTTTAAAAGGACTCATTATGCGGGGTATTTTAAGAATTGTCAAATTTTCACATTGAACAAATTTTTTTTTCCATACATCAAAAGAGCATTTTGAAGAGTAAATATCATTTTTGTCGTTATTATGTGTTGTAATTTTAAAAATATATTATTTGTCCAAAAGATAATAATATTTTTTTTAAAAAATTAATAAATCCAAACAATCTTACTTAAATTTCAAAACGAAATTACTTTTCTTATCAGATTTTTCAATACAGTTAAAAAAAAATTCCTCTTCCATCTGCTTAAACATTGAAATCTCAAAAAATTATCAAAAGCTCAACAAAAAAATATTACTTACAGTCGGCACTTAAAATTGGTAAGTATAAATACGTATGTTTAATTTCATTTTAATTAAATTAGTACATTATTTGAATATTTAAATTTTATTTCAACATATGATTTTAGAAAAATGAAATATTACAGTCTTAAATGGATGTATAATTTTTTTAACAAAAACAAGGAAAAAAACTTATCTGTTCAGATGCAAAATGTAGAAGACAGCTGACCAAAAAGTGTCCGGGCCGGATGTTTAACAGCCTGCCCGAACACGTCGTTTTTCTCCTCCTTGTGTCATATTTTTTTTGTCATTTTATTCTCGTAATTACAATTTTTTTAATAAATGATGTTTTTTAATGCAGATATGGGATCAGCTGCTATCCCGATTTGTTACTTTGATGAATTAGAAAATAATGACAATGATCGATGGGTGTGAAAATGGACAAGTGAAAGACATGGTTGTACTGCAATTGCAATAACATCAAATACATCATATGCAGAAATGTACAATGAGATACAGAACTTGCTGAAAGTCGATCCCTCTGAATACGACATGGAATTGGAAATTCTAATGGACGAGAATACATCCATTTTAATTCTACCTATAATGTTTACTTCTGAAACTAAAATGAAAGTTTTAATTGAAATGAACCAGAAACGTGCGATTCCTATTTGCGTAACTTTGATGAAGAAAAATGCCCTCGAGAATGAACTTCGATAGAGGGAATCGTAATGTGAATGAGTTTTGGGACACAGTGGAAATAGTGCGTGATGATGTTGTAGTTGTTCCAGAGACAGTTGCTCCTCACTATGATCTCACTGTTACACAGAATTTATTCGGTAGTTCAAGACAACGAAAGAGATAATGACTTTACAAATGAGAATTTGATTGCTTTATCCCGTTTGAGACATGCGTCGAGTGGAAGCTCACAGGCTAGACCGAGTGCACGGTCCTCTAATTGTTCGCGTATAGTGCTCGATGATGAAGATTTGTATGTCGAGCAACTGTTTGACACGAGGAAAAATTTGCAGGAAGCTGTTCATCGGATTGCTTTGAAACAAAATTTTGAGTTTAAAGTGAAGAAATCAAACAAGTCGACTTACACAACTATCTGTGTTGACGACAGTGGCCTTTGGCATTTGCGAGCAACGAAAATAGACACAAATGAGTTCTTTGTGGTTCGTGAACATACTTGCGAAGTGGATATTCGTCGAAATGATCACGGGCAAGCCCGATCATGGTTCATTAGTCGAGAAGTAATGTACAAATTTCAGGACCCACGAACAATCTACAGACTTTCGGACATTATGAATAACGTTCGTCGAGAGTATGGGGTGGTCATGGGTTATTAGACGGCTTGAAAAGCTAAAGAATACGCGTTGGAGGACTTGATGGGTTCGACCGAAGAGAGTTATGTTAAATTGGCCAGGTATTTCTTTGTTTGGATGTTTATTTAATAATTATCTAATTAATTCAATCATTAATTTCAATTGTTTTTTTAATTATTTATCAATTCTTTGTCTAATGTGTAATTAATTATTTAATAATTTTTCAGTTTTTTGATATTGTTTATTTAATTATCTAAATTATGATTACTGTTTATTTAATTGGTCAGGTTTTGCTATACATGGAAAGAATTAATACTGAATCGGTATTTTTTATTGAGAAGGATGACGAGAATCGCTTCAAGTATTTCTTTATGGCCCTTGGACAATGTGTTCGAGGATTTCGAAATGCAATGTGACCATTAATCCTAGCCGACGGTACAATCCTCAAGGCGAGATATGGGGGCAAGTTGATTATTACAACATGTCAAGATGCTAACATCCAAAATTACTCTCTTGCATTGAGCATAGTTGACTGAGAAAATGATTTGGCAATGCGTTGGTTTTTCACGAAGTTGAGAGAAGTAATTGGGGATGTCGAGAACCTTGCATTCATAACCGATCGAAGGCAGTCAATAATTAACGGTATCTCCGAAGTCTTCCCCGAGGCACATCATGGTTATTGTATGTACCATATACAAGGAAATCTGAAGATCAAGTATCGAGGCAAGGGCATTGTTATGTTGTTTAGGAGAGTTGCAAAGGCTTACAGTTTTCAAGAGTTTGAAAAGTTTATGGTTGAAATCGAAACTAAATCCTATGATGCATGGGAGTATCTGACAGAGATGGGGATCGAACATTAGACACGATCACATTTTTCAGGACGTCGATATAACATGATGACGTCGAACAATGCAGAGTCACTCAATGCCTTATTTAAGAAGGATCGAGAGTTACCAATTCTCATAATGCTTGAGAACATTCGTGACAAGTTGCAACAATGGTTTCATGATCGTCGTGAGGAATCACAAAGTTGCACAAGTGTGTTAACCCCGGCTCAGGAAGATAAACTCTTCAAAACTCTAGAGGTGGCAAGAAAGGTATATGTAGAACCACTAGATCAGTTTCGCTTCTCCGCAAGATGTGCACGTAATTTCAGATACATCGTCGACATAGACACTTTCAGTTGGAGAGTTTTCCGTATACACATGCAGTGGCGGTGGCTATGTATAGAGGAATTTCACCACACACCTTATGCAGTGCTTATTACACGACTGGTTCTTAGAGAGCAGCATATGCCGAAACCACATTTCCTGTACCGAATGAAGTCAAGTGGGAAGTTCCCGATCACATTCTCTCATTGAATAACTTGTTGTCACCAGTAGTCGGTCCACGTACTCCTGAACGTACACGTACGTCTAGAATACCATCAACCGAAGAATTTTTTCGACCTCGTAAGTGCGGCAGGTGCGGTGCAACAGGACATACTAGAAGATTTTGTACAAGTCAGATCTCACTGCATGACAACGTAACGGATGTATAATTGAAGTCTATGTAACATTATTTATAACATTGATATTAATTATTCACGCATATTCTTAATGTTAATTATTTATGTTAATTATTAGATTTAGTTTTTTTATTTTAATATTTCATTAATTAGTTCCGTAATATTTGAGTTAATCCTTTTTTAAAAATCAGTGCATTCTCCACAATATATCCAAACATTATAAATACGTCATGAAACACTTAAATAAACACATAAACTAAAAAATAAAAAATAAAAATTAAATATTAAAAAAATAATATATGTTTTATAATTATTTCGTAATTACAAATGAATAAATGAATGAAATATACAATGCTTAAACATTACAATATGTACAATTATTTTAAAGAAATACGGCTCAATATCTACGGATTACCATTAAATTCAAATAAATCACAAGCTAATTTATTTCTCCAATTTTGTAGCCTCGCCTGGTTGATTGTATCAACCTTCTGTACTACACTCAAAAATTATATGTACTTGATAGCGAATATGCCACAATCATCCCTACAATTACAAAATATTGTATTAGCACATCACCGTCTAACTAGAACGTAAGTTGTAAATTACAAAAATAAAATAATAAACACTTCCGATATTTGTTGTCTCGTCGTCATCGTGTCCCGTACGGTGACTAGTCTGTCCTGCACAGTAATGTTCGCTCGTCTAGTTAGTATGGGGACGATCACAGACACCGACTACAGATTTTGCTCGAGCTGACCTTGTGTCAGGTATGAATGATCGGGGTCATACACATACATAGTCGAGTCGACAAATACCATTTTCATTGCAATGTAGTAATGATTGACACACACCGGAATGTACAGATGTGTACAACCCTCCTATGGCTTTCCCTCGACACTCGGCTACATTTCTACAACCCACTCCATCATGTATGTAGGCACTGTGTACTTGCTACCCATAGCTTGCAATGTTTGGTACTCAATGTCAACGGCACATATGAACTTAGTGTTCAATATGAGTCGGCCAGGAATTTTGAACGATTTTGGATGTCGTTCAGCTCGATCTCGTAGCAAATCCATGACGAAATCAATGTGCTGCACCAAGAAGTACCAATTAAAAAATGAGTTATTTAATTTCATAAATGCAAAACGCAAAAATATGTATACGTAATAATTAACAATATTACTACTTCACTTGCATCATTGAGGAGCTAAGCCCTCTAAGTTGTGATGTCGTAAAACCACTTGTAAGTGTCCGAGATCGTCTTATGAGCAATCCTGCGACTGACTCTGAAAAATAAGAAAAGAAATTGTTAATAAAAAATATAGATGTATCAGCATCTGCGTAATATACTAATCCTTAACGAATAATACAATACTTACCTGGGCATAAGTACTCTCCACTCCGCTTCGAACGCTTTTCACTTGGCGTGGTCTACCTCCCTGAATAAATTCGGGTGCGTGTCATCAACGAACTTCCTCATTTTTGCCTTCGCGGTAAACGGAGAACGACGTACTGTGATGGTGCCCTCGGTCTCTTGCCAACCACCAGCTCCAACACATCAACAGTACGTGAAACCCTCCCAATATCCGACACTCCCTCACCTACCATCGGGACCACCTCTTTCGTCCTCTCCGACACAAAACTACGTTCAGTGAGTCTAGCGTCTGATATGGTACCCTCTCTGCCTCGAATACCCTCTCCTCCTCCGACACCCTGATGACCTCCGCCTTGGGTATTCCCTCTTCCTCCGGCACCCTCTTGACCTCTGCCTCGGGTACCCCTTCCTCATCCGACACCCTCACGACCTCCTCCTTCGGCACCCCCTCCTCCTCCGACACCCTGACGACCCCGCCTCCGGCACCCTCCCGACCGCCGCCTCAGGTACCTCCTCCTCCTCCAGCACTTTCCCGACCTCTTCCTCCATCTCCATCGGGGTCCGATTCTCCATCTCCATCTCCATATCTATCGGGCCATCGAGATATGAAGCTAATGCATCATCCGATGCCCTACAACGAGTCAACATACCCCGTTTGACCTCCTCGACCCTAATAACCACCGGTCCCTCTATCACCCCCTCTATCCCGATAGCCGCCTATCTCTCCGTCCTGATAGCCACCTGTTTCTCCGTCACCCCCTCCGTCCTGATAGCCGCATGTCCCTCTGCTACCCTCTCCATCCAGATACTCGTCAGTCCCACGTAGGCCTACTATGTCGCCCCGTATCGCTACGACCACAACATATAGGTCTCCTAAACCGACCTATACCATCCCGACATCATGTCGTAAGTTCATAAGCCAGCTACGTCATCTCCATCATAAGTCGGAACATATCATCGATGGAAGCACTCTGACCACGTGCAGCTGATCCACATGGGAGGTGTCCAGATGCAGGAGATAGTGATCTCATGCAGGGAGGTGACACTCTCAATAGAGGTGATCGCATGTAGGGAGGGGACACCCTCGACGGAGGCGACATCCTCGGGGAATGTGACACCCTCTGCAAAAGCGACATCCTCGGGGAATGTGACACCCTCGGTGGAGGTGATAGTCGACGGCACTCCTAAAAAAAGAAACATTACAAATCAATAACTTAATTAAAAAATTATAACGATAATCAACATATTATATTCAATTAACATACCGTGTTCCGATCGACGATGGACTCAGGCTGCTTTCGAGTAGCATGATCTGTCAACAACTCACGGATATAAGTCTGATCCTCCTCCTCGATCGATGGTGTCAGCTCAGTGAGGACTTCAAGTTGACATATTGACATTTCATCGAATTACTGACCACGTATCTAGCTTCGAAAAATGACATACAACAGAAAGTGCAAATATATAATACGTACCTCAGGATCGTTTACGATAACTGATAGCTGTTTTGTAAGGAGCTTGTCTTGTACTCACCAGCGGTGCATCCGAGGGATGCATGTATCCCCTCTCCTCGCATACCGACCAGCCAGGACGGGAACAGCATCGTAGACCTATATCTGCAACAGTCACGATTATTATATGTACAATTTAATAAAAAAATGGATAACGTGTTATGTTAAACATTTACCTGTAAAGCTAACGGTAGGCCATATACATCGTACTTACGCTCCGACCTATCTTCCCTAGGCATCGAATGTCCCCTCCTAAAGACTTATAAAGTATCGAAAAAGCATCTCTCTCCCCACAAATAACTGTTGAACGTGTCGATGTCATCAACAACTTGCAAATGAAAAACGTCAATTGACGTCTTCCTGTGATGACACCTCAGTACGCTCTCTAGTATAAACACCATCCCCAACTTCAACTTGTCGGACATCTGGTCGCATCCCCTAAATGCATCTCCTAATCGTGTCAGTGTCACTATCGTATGCCCATTAAAATAATCATTCAGCAACCTCTTGTCTGTCGAAATACTGGCCCTCACTACTTCTTCGCCCGTACATCTCAATCCAGTGATGAGGGCAAACTCGAATATAGAAAATGTAGCAACCTTACCCCCAAGATCAAAGTGGAGGGCATCTCCGACCGACACAGTAATGAATCAATCAACTGTCCAGAGAACTGTACAGATTGCAGTGAATACAGGGGCCATAGGTAGGATCGACGTAATATCTCTGCGTGCTTCTCGTCCATTGAATCCAACACTGCTGTGAAGCTGACAAAATCTGTAACTTTGCCAGGAATCTCTCTTAAGGTTGCGTCCAAATGTTAATCCATCTTGTAAAATTTCAAATGTTAGAACATTTGAAACATAATGTCACAAAATTCAACTAATCAAACTGTAAGTAATATACACATGAAATAACAGATAATAAAGAAAATGAATAAAAAATTACACAACTTATAAAAAAGGAAAAAACTAATTTTTATAAAATTATTTATTTCATAATTTATTTTAATACATGTTAGAAATTTATTTCAATTCTTTATTTAATTAAATTTGATTATTTATATTTAATTACATATTTAAATAAATTATTTTGAAAATTTACATTTCTTACTTATTTAAATTGTTTATTTTTATTTAAATGTTCATTATTTATTTCAATTGTTTATCTAAATTATTTATTTTGATTGTTAATTTGTTTATTTAACATTTATTTTAATTGTTTATTGAATGCTTAATTTTAATTATTTATTATAATTGTATATTTAATTATTTTCTTTAAATTATTTATTGAACATTTAAACGTAAATATGTAATTATTTGTTATATTTTTCTTTAGTCATTTATTCAATATTTATTTTAACTATTAAGCGAATATTTAATTATTTATTTTAAATGTTAGATATTTATTTCAATTGTTTATCTACATTTGAATTACTTACTTTGATTATTTTTACCCAATTGTTTTTCATTTAATTGTTTCAGTTGTTCATTTAAATTATTTGATTTAATTACTTATATTGATCGATTATTTACATTATTTATTGAACAAGAGCAAACGCAAATATTTCATTATTTATTTCAAATGTTAGAAATTTATTTCAACTAAACATTAATTAATATTTTGATTATTAACATTTATTCATTTATCATTTAATTATTATTTAAATGTTCATTATTTATTTTTTGCGTTTAAATTAATTATTTATTCCAATTGTTTTTGGTTTATTTGTTTCAATTGTTCATTTAAATTATTTGATTTAATTACTTATATGGAAAGATTATTTAAATTATTTATTGAATAAGCAAACATAAATATTTAATTATTTAATTTAAATATTAGAAATTTATATCAATTAAATTTTAATTGCGTATTTTGATTAATAGCATTTATTTATTTATCATTTAAATAATCATTTAATTATTATTTAAATGTTCATTATTTATTTTTGTGAGAAATTAATTATTTATTCCAATGATTTTTCATTTCAATTGTTCATTTAAATTATTTGATTTAATTACGTATATAGATCAATTATTTAAATTATTTATTGAACTAATAAACGTAAATATTTAATTATTTATTTCAAATGTAAGAAATTTCTTTCAATTAATCTGTAATTAAATTTTAATTGCGTATTTTGATTATTAACATTTATTCATTATTTTCATTTTTCTTTTATCATTTAAATAATAATTAATAATAATTTAACAACATTTCAATTATTTTAATTCTCATGAAAAAAATTAAAATAAAAAATTAATACTATAGAGGACCCAGGCAGTCTGTTAACAGATCGCCTGGGCCGTGTCTTAACAGACGGCCGTCTGTTAACAGACGGCACAACCCGTCTTCCTTCTAGCAAAACAGACGGCCTCTGCCCGGAGATCGCCATTTCCGGCGATCTCCGGCAACCAAACCCTAAAAAAACTTAATTTTTAGTAATTTTACATATTTTACAAAGATTTCTACCACTATTCCCAACAAAATAAACCTTTAACATTCAGGTTCAAAGATTAATGGGGGGAAAATAAGCAAAACTTACTTTCTTCGCTTCTAATGGTGGCCGGTCGATCTTCTCCCAAGAAAAACTCGTCGGTTTCCTTGTTTTTTCTTCCCCTTCTTTCTCCAGACGTAGGTTTGAGAGTGAAATGTTAGGGGCAATTCTAGGTTTTCAATGTCTTTAAGGTTTTTGCAAAATTTGTTTTTTTTTAAACAGCAGTCAACAGCCATTTTAGAAAATTGTATGTTTTTTTTGTGGCTATCTACCACCATTTCCTCCTCATTATGCCCTGAGTCCCATTTTTTCCACCAAAATATATCATTCAACAGTGATTTGATATCATTTTAACCACACATTCTTCAATAAAATAATATTACACTCCAATCAAAAAGTTTTCCTTATTTTTTAATCACACAATTCCTATCAATACATTTTTCAAAAATTCATTTTCTCTCTCAAAATGGGACTCAAACAAGGGCTATATTTTCATTGGGTTAATTCCACGGACGGTCAATCAACTTACGCGAAAATTATAAAACGATCACTTGAGTTTCAGGACACTTTCAGAAACAGTCACTAAAATTTAAAAAAACACTTTTTTTGTTTTTTAGGTTACTTTTGCGGCAACTTTTCAGTAACATCAGACCACCAATACCGTCAGATTTTGATATCTTTGGAAAGCCCACAATGTCTTCTTCAATTACCACTAAAAATCTTCTCCAAACTCCAAAGGATTCGACCAGAATAAATCCATAAAGTTATCTACCTGAAAATACGAAAATCTTGGCAGATTTTTCAATTTTTGGGGCGATTTTTGCGACAATTTTTCGACAACTTCTGACATACTAATTTTGATAACGTTTAAAAGCCCACAATGTCCTCTTCAATTATCACCCAAAATCTCTCCATAGCTTCAAAGGATTTAGCTGGAATAAACCCACAAAATCAACATCTCGAATTTGGGCAGATTTTCGCCTTTTTTGATAGCCGAATTTGTGGGTTTATTCCGGTTGAATCCTTTGGAGCTTGGGAGAGATTTTGGATGGTAATCAAAGAGGACATTATGGGCTTTCAACTGTATCAAAATCCTACGATTTTGGTAGTCGGAAATCGCCGAAAAATCTCCGCAAAAGTGGCCAGATTTTTAGATTTTTTGGGTAACTTTTACGAGGATTTTTCGGTCAAATCCCTTGGAGTCGTGGGGAGATTTTTGGTCGTAATTAAAGAGAACATTGTGGACTTTCCAAAGTATCAAAATTCGGCGATATTGATGGTAGGAAATCCCCGAAAAGTTACGGCAAAAGTAGCCCAAAAAATTGAAAAAAGTGTTTTAAAACTCAGTGACCGTTTCTGCAAGTTTTTAAAATTCAGTGACCATTTTAAAAGTGCCTCAAAACTTAAGTGATCGTTACTGCAAGTTTTAAACTTCAGTGACCATTTTGTAATTTTCGCGTAAGTTCAGTTACTATTTGTGAAATTAACCCTATTTGCATTTATTAATTCAGAGCATGTTTGATAGTATTTATTTGACAATAATGAGTTATTGAATAATATTTTTTGAAAAATGTGTGATTTGAAAGTAAGAAAACTTTATTAATTTGTATGTAAAATATTTTATTGTATGAATGTGTGATGAATAATGATATTGTAGCAAACAATTTAAATTTTTAAAGGATAACAAACAAGGATTCAGTAAAAGATGACACGTTTTATTTTGAAAATGAATATTATTTGAAGGTCCAATTTTTGGAGGGGAAAAATCACGTCTCACATTTTATGCAACAAAGCAATTTCAGACATTAAATTTCAAAATCCAAAAGTCAGGTTTCTATTTTAATTTTAAATAATAATATTATCAAATTAATCAATCCACACCCATTCCACCAACACAACCGTCCCTATCTTACCCGTCGACGACTTCTTCAGAGATGAACTAATCGTCGACGACTAATCATCTTCTTCATTCATAACTTAGTAGGTATAATTTAAAATTGAAAAACAGTTCACCGTGTAATTCATGAAGTACTTACTTGAGCATATAATTTCAATTCTCTCTGTAGAAATCTAGTTAATTGAATTTGTGACCAATTTGAACAACTAAGGTCAGAGAAATCAACGGCATGTGACTATACCTCTGGACCTGTGACGACCTAAGCCAATAATCTGTGACCAAATCTCTTGATTCCTCAACTTGTGATCTATGCACAAGACATTTGACATATGACTTGATTTAATGGTCTGTGACCATATCTCTTGGATCTGTGACAAAATCTCTTGAATCTATAACATATGACCTATGTATTTTGATACATGCCTTGTTATATGTGACAGTGACCTGATTCAATGACAGGTGAACATCTCTCTTGTATCTGTAACATGTGATCTAATCCAATGATTTGTTACCAAATCTCTTGAAATTGTGATCTGTGCTCTATGCATTTTAACATGCGACCTGTGCACTTTGTTACGGGGGTACTTTTACGAAAGGCTAAGTCAAAATTCCATTTTTTCACTTTAACCAAAAATTTTTGCCAATCATCAAAATGGCATTTTGTTGAATAAAAGACAAAAATCTCTTTAAGTAGTTTATACAAATACAAAGATAGAATTTTATTTAAAAAGACAAAATTTCCTTAAATTACAAATTAAAAAACCAAACACTTTTCGTTTTATATTTAACTACTTTATTTAATTATTTTTTAAAACACTCACTTCAATAAAAAATTAATATTGAATCTAACTTCTTCTTAAAAAAACTCAGAGATTTAATATTTAATTACTTTATTTAATTAATTATTTAATCATTTATTTAAATAAAAATTTAATATTTATTTAAATATTTTTTAATTAATTGTCTTAATTAGTTATGTATATTATTAGTAATTAATATTTAAATACTTTATTTTAATTACTTATTTAAATAAAAACATTTTACCATAATATACAAGTGGTATAACATCATTGGAGTGTTGAAAAATAAATCTTTTGATGCTCCATCCATGAAATTCCATATGTAATGGACGTTCTTATGAATTAGTACATGTAGAATTATCCAATATTTAATTTGATTTCTCGTTTAAATATTTCTTTATTAATTACCTTAATTATTTATGTATATTTAATTACTTTATTTAATTATTTTATTTTAAAGACTTTCTGAAATAAAAAATTAATATCTAATTTAATTTCTTCTTTAAATATTAATTAATTAATTATTTTAATTGGTTATTTATATTGTTTATTTAATATTTCATTACTTTATTTAATTTTTATTTAATCACTTATTTGAGTAGAAAATTGATATTTAATTTAATTTATTCTTTAAATATTTCATTAATTAATTCTTTTAATTGGTTATGTATAGTATTTATTTAATATTTAATTAGAACATAAATCACACGGTGCATGAGAATATCTAATAGAGATGAGAGTCGAACATTAGGCATGATCACATTTTCAATACATATACTATTATTCAGGAATGACGAAACTATATTTCCTCTACCAAATGAAGTCAAGTGAAAAGTTCCCGATTATAGTATGTTACTCTCTACCCAACAGATATGTAATATCTATTTAAATCGTATGTACTCTCTATTTATAGTATGCTACTGATTTCCTCAATTTTCTATATTTATAGTGTGTTATTGATTACATGAAAATTGACAGGACGAATATGTAATATCTACTTAAATCGTATGTACTCTTTATTTATAATAAGTTACTAATTTCCTCAATTTTCTTTATTTATAGTGTGTTATATATGTAATTAAAAGTAATTAGTTATTGATTATACAATTACATAAAAACTAAAGTATTACAAACGTTTTAAAAAAATACTTACATTTTAAATTATTATAATTACGGATCACAATGTACATAAAAGAATGCTTACATTTAAAAAAAAATTCTTACATTTTTAATGTGAGTTTGGTTTATCAGCTCCACGCCACGTCTGACACTAAAAATTCAATGTACTTCAATGCAAAGACTCCACAATTGCCCCAGGTCGATTTCACAGAAGAGGTTGGACAACGTACTATCGACGAATGTTCTCTGTTTTGCCTCGATCGTGTACAGAGAATCAATATGTTATGACAACAATCTAATCCTTTTACTAACCATCTGTTCTAGCACATCAATAACATGTTTCTTACAGGGTGTCACTTCCATTACCCCTCTCTGATATAGTTATGTATATTATTTATTTAATATTTAGTTACTTTGTTTAATTATTTATTTTATCTCTTAATTAAATAAAAAATTAAAATGTAATTTAATTTCCTATTTAGATATTTCATTTATAAATTATCTTAATTGGTTCCATTGGATCTGTTCTTGGGAGTAGCCCAACTAAATGGTGATTCAACATTGCTAAACAATTATTTCATAAAAAAAAAATACAATTATTACAATTATTTCGTCCCCTTTACCTGCACCTTTCCTATTCCCACTGACATCCATGACGATTCTAATGAAACATCTGTGTACATCCTCATCCCTCCTCCACCAACCTTCCTGTTACCATCTTCGTTACCCTCTCTGTTACTGTTTGGGATCCCTATCACCTGCCGGCTATATCTCCTCAAATATGACTCTGACCCTCCTCTTTAATCAATGGTGTCAGCTCAGTGAGCATTTTAAGCTGACATATTAACATTTGACCGAGTTAATGACCATGCATCGAGATTTTAAAATGACGTACAACATAAATCATAAATGAATAATACGTACTTCAGGATTGTCAACAAGAACTAATAACTGTCAGCTCTGTCCCCATGGATCGTCGTTGAATGTGTCAATGTCATCAACAACCTTCAATTAAAAGACGTTGATCGATGTTTTCTTGTGATGACACCTCAGTATGCTCTACAGTATAAACACCATCCTTAACTTCAACTTGTCAGACATATTCTCGCATTCCCTGAATGCATCTGTTAGAGTTACCGTCGTAAGTAGGATCGATGTAACATGTCTGCTTGCTTCTCATCCAACAAACATATGACTAATGTGAAACTTGCAAAGTTACATTTCGACGTAACTTTGTTGGGAATCTGTCTCATGGCAGCATCCAAATGATAATCCATCTTATAAAATTTAAAATATTAGGAACTTGTGTAAAAGACAATGGATAAAGCATAATATTTGAAAATTAAACTGTTTATTTAGTTATTTAAATTGTTTATTAAATATTTAACTGTTAATTATTTATTTAGATTGTTTATTTACTTATTTAAATTATTTATATTTAAATGTGTATTTAAATTATTTATTTTAATTGTTTAGTTGTTTATTTAATATTTATTTTAATTTTTAATTGAATGTTTAATTGTTTATTTTAAATGTTTATTATTTATTTCAATTGTTTATTTAATATTTAATTACTTATTTTTATTATTTATATTTATGGTTCATTTAAATTATTTCTTTAATATTTAAATGCTAATTATTTATTTCAATGTTTGAATTGTTTATTTAATATTTAATTACTTATTAAACTATTTTTTTATTGTTTATATTTATTTTTTATTTATGTTAATTAATTATTTTTATTGCTTAATTAATATTTAATTTACTTTTTATTGAATTTATTTCAATTATTTATCTATTATTTAATTACTTATTTTTATTATTTATATTTATGGTTCATTTAAATTATTTCTTTAATATTTAAATGCTAATTATCTATTTCAATTTTTTGTTTGAATTGTTTATTTAATATTTAATTACTTATTAAACTATTTTTTATTGTTTTAATTAATTATTTTTATTGCTTAATTAATATTTAATTTACTTGTTTATTGAATTTATTTCAATTATTTATTTATTATTTAATTACTTATTTTTATTTTTATATTTATGGTTCATTTAAATTATTTCTTTAATATTTAAATGCTAATTATTTATTTCAATTTTTACTTTGAATTTTTTATTTAATATTTAATTACTTATTTAAACTATTTTTTTATTATTTATATTTATTTGTTATTTATGTCATTTAATTACTTTTATTACTTAATTAATATTTAATTTACTTGTTTATTGAATTTATTTCAATTAGTTATTTATTATTTCAATTAATTATTTTAATTGTTTTATTAATATTTATTTAATTTATTTCAAATAGTTTATTATTTCAATTAGCTATTTATTAGTTACTTAAATAAACAATATACAGAAATAATTAACATAATTCATGAAATATTTAAATAAACAAATAAAGTATAAAATTAATAATTATATAGTTAACAAATAATATACATAAACAATTAAAGTAATTACTTAAATATTTAAATAAACAATTAAATTAAATATTTAATTATTTATTTAATATTTAATTTAATTTTTTATTTAAATAATTCATTAATTATTTTAATTGATTTTGTATATTGTTTGTTTAATATTTAATTACTCTATTTAATTATTTATTTTAATTTTAATTTACTTCATTTAATTATCTATGTTAATTTCTTATTTATTTTAATTCTTTATTGAATATTTAATTGTTTATTATATTTATTTAAATTTTTTATTTCATTATTTAAATTATTTATATTTTAAATAAATTGAAATAAAAAGCAATTAATTATTTTACTTAAATAAACAATATACATAATTCATGAAATATTTGTAAGTGGCAACATCATTGAAGAGTTGAAAAATAATTTTTCCAATGCTCCACTCATGAAATTTCACACGTACATCATGGACATTCTTATAAATTAGTACATGTAAAATTATTCAATATTTAATTTTATTTCTCGTTTAAATATTTTTTTATTAATTACCTTAATTTGTTATGTAAATTTAATTACTCTATTTAATTATTTATTTTAAACTCTTACTCAAATAAAAAAATTATTATTTAATTTACTTTTTTTTTGAAACATTACTTTAATTAATAATCTTAATTGGTTATGTATATTATCTATTTAATATTTAATTCCTTAATTCAATTATTTATTTTAAACACTTAAATGAAAATTTTAATATTTAATTTAGTTTCATCTTTAAATATTTCTTTAATTAATTATCTCAATTGATTATGTATATTTAATTACTTTATTTTAAACGCTTACTTCAATAAAAAATAAATATTTAATTTAATTCCTTCTTAAAATATTCACAAAAATAAATGAAAAAGAAAAAAATTTGGGCCTTTAAAAATGCGGACTCGGATGGACATTTGGATCGGGAGAAATGGCGATCTCCAACAATGGTGATGAGATTTTTTTTCTCTCTTCTCTTAGTTTTCTCTTTCTTTCCTCTTCTCCTCTCTTAATTGGGGATATTTTCGACCCTTTGGTATTGTTTTCTTTTTCAGTTTTTTTAATGGGATTTTTCAATCAAAGGCTATTGTGGACTATTTCCTCCTTTGATAGGTCACATATTCAAGAGATTTAATCATAGAAACTCAATCGGTTGTGACCTACACATCGAAACCATCACCACCTATGGACATTGATCCACGATCAACATTCCATCATAACCATCACTATAACACTCCACTATAACAGCTTTGCTGGCCAGAGATTCGGTGACGATGTTGCAAGACTAGAAGAGTGAGAGATGAGAGAGAGCGAGTGAGAGATAGAGATAGAGATGAGAGTGATTAATTTTAATTTTGATTAATACCTAATATATGCTCAATTAAACTTAATATTTGATTTTAGAATTGTCATCTTTAAATACATGAGGTGCTGTAATTTCCACTTTTTGGAATAGCAATTGACCGATGCGCGGTTCATTTACACGTATGAGTTGTAAGAATTTGATTTGTGTCAGGCAAAGCTCGTGAATTGAACCAAGCTTGACATCTTGGTCAACGATTCAAGTCACATTAGTCAATGGGCGCTTGGCCAATTGGTAAGCCCATGTTGAAATGTAAAAATGAAAGAGACAATCACTAGGGAAGTGATGCCCGACCGTAGTAAAATGGTGTAAGGTCATGGAAGATTAGGGAATGAGTTGTGTAAACTTCCCTGGATAGGGAAAGTAATATATGCTTCATTGATGTACTAGAATCAGTCACATCAAATGTAACTCAATTTGTTTCCTTAATAATTCAAAAGACATTTTGAAATGTCTTTTTCTTTTTCTTTTTTTGATACCCAGGTATCTGCCTTACAGCGACTAATTTGAGGGGCCTACGATCGAGCCCCTTTTCACGCAGACCAGGTAAACCTTGGGTTGTGCCACAAACTGGCCAGGGTCCAAGATCTATCCCAACTGAACTGCCAAAGTGCCTAGTTTGATTTATTGTTGGGGAAGGCAAGACTACATCCATAAGAAATAAAATAGCGAATATTAGGATTGGGACGACAGTGTCAAGAGATAAAGGATTGGAATTTATTTGCACTTACGTAAAAGTTAGAGATTTCACTGTAGTTTTTTTATTAATAAAGTCTATTTTTACTATCAATTGCCCCAGGATGAAAGATTTGGTGATAAATTTTTATATATATATATTTTTTAATTTTTAGTACTTCGAAGTTCCAAATCTTTCAAAAATCTTGGTGTGAGAAATTAAAGGGGCCAATGTGCGAGTCATCCATTTTTTTAGAGAAAAAATAATTTGACAAGTATAATAAAGGTTAACTATATTGACACTACAATTTCTATTTGTCAAACTACATTTTAATTGTAGTTAAGCTTCTGATCTTTGCTCATTGTAACAATTATTTCATCAACTTTTTTCCTTCGCCATTAGATCATCAACCCTTCATCAATTAATAAGTCTTGTCATTGATCATAATTTGTATCAAAATATTTTGTTTTTTATTATTTGAAATGAGGAAAAATATTTTTTTCACTTTTATTATTTAATTTTTTAAAAGTACGATGAAAAAATAAGTTATTTTACATTATTTTAATAGACATTCGGACATAAAATTTTTATCAAATATATAAATATATTAACTAGTGGGAATTTTGAGGATAAGAATGATACGAAATTTTTTTAGGCACATAAGTGTTTTAATGACCAAAAATAAAAAAATTTAAATGCAATTAAAATATAATGCAAGAAATTGTGGTGGAAATATAATTATCCTATAATAATTTATTAGTTAATAAACAATTATTTTCATTTTCCTTTTAGAAAAAAATAAATATTCTTTTTTTTCCCTTGAGTTATGCCTATTAAAATTGTACAAAGGGTTTTACACGCACCTTTCAATCTCGTTGTAAAACCTAACGATGTCGTCGACTGTTCTTTCCCCATATTTAGCACAATCTCAAAACCTTCGCCTCCCCCCATCTCTTTCCCATAGCAATAGCGATAGTAGCCGATGTCGAGAAGGTACTGCATCTTGGGCGAGGCAGAGTAATCCCTCACGAACAATCGGAGGAGGAAGTCCATGTCCGTGCAATTACTGAAATCGTGAAAAACATGGTAAATCTCTCTCGCAAATAGAATAATTAAATATGAAATGAATAATATAAGTAATTAACAAAATATTTAAATAATAAATTAAATTGAATAATAGTTTTCTTACTTAATCAATTAAGATAATTAATTAAAGAAATGGTTAAAAGAAAAATCGAATTAAATATTATTATTTTTATTCAAATAAATAATCGAAATAGAATCATTAAATATGAAATGAATAATATGCATAATTAACGAAATATTTAAAGAATAAATTAAATTGAATAATATTTTTTTTACTTATCGAATTAAGGGGTGGAGGGAGGGACAGGAGTGCCAGAGGGGGTGACCGAGGAGGTAGCGGAGGGGACACCGGAGGTAGTAGTAGAGGTGAATGAGGGGGTTGCGGAGGACGAGAGGACGCCAGAGATGACGGATGACGATGTAGTATTCGTGTCAGAAGGGGCGACGAAGGTGTCGAAAGGTAAGAAATGTGCTAATGACACGCCAGAGCTAACGGTCGGTAAGAGATCGAGATTGCCGTTATAATACATCGTTTCCCCATACACGGCCGAGGCGAAGAGAAGGGGGGTTTGTGGATGGGACGTTCCCCAATCTTTTTTCGCGACGTCGACCCGGTCAGACAGAAGGAGTTCGATGATTGGTTCAAATCCCTTAAGTCCGAGTAAGTATTTTATAATTTTGCTACTCTTTTTTTGTATTTTTCGTAACTTTTTTTCATTTTTCAGAGATAGTTATACCATCGGCTGTATAACCGTGCCTAACGCTAAAAAGTGGTTCGAAGATGTACTGACGACCTCAACTTGGCATGATGTAAGTTTTTTGAGTTTCCATTTATTATATTTATAGAAGTTGTTGGTTCATTTACTTAAACGACTCTATCTTTTTTGTTGGTATTTTTTTGTTTCAGCATATCGACTTGGCTATGGAATTGTTGCACGATCGGGCTCAGAGATACCCGAGATCTTATGACAGTCCTAGTCGAGTTATCCTGAGCTCTGAGTTTGTTCGTATCATAGTTATTGAGCATCACGAGCTCCTAAGCAAGGGGAATGAATATGTTCTGTCTGAGTACATGCTATAGTGGGCGATTGGGCTACAACCGAGGTGCGGAAAGTCGTGGACGGATTGTACACATATGTACATTCCAATGATCGCAAACTCACACTGTTTTTCAGTGGAGATCGTATTTGCTAATTCCACTACGTATGTGTACGACTGTGATCATAGCTGTCTGATACAAAGTCAACTGGAGCAAATACTGGAGCCAATAGCTGTGATCATGCCCATGATGGTTAGTCAGGAGATGATTCGAGTAAATGACATATTAGATATTGTGCGGAACATGATGACGGCAAAACAAGAAAGATCGTAAGGATTTAAAACTTTTTAATTTTAAGATTTAATTTTCAGCTATATGTTATCGAACTAATATATTCTTCTTCGGTTGCAGGGGCGACTGTTGCTTATTTCCAATAAAGTACATAGAGTTTTTAAGCATTGGTCGCAATGTTGATACAATGAATCAGTCTTGAATTAATATGTGGAGGCATAAGTTAGCTTGCGACTTGTATGAATATAACTGTGATCCTTAGTGCATTTTATATTATTTTATTGAAATGTAAATGTTGTTTACTTCAGTATAATTCGTGTTGTAATGTAATAATTTTTTTAAATATTTAATTAACAAAATATTATTATTTTAATTTACATTGTTGTTGTGTCTGTAATTTCTCTATATTGTCAGTTAATTTATATTGTTGTCTCACTTGTATTAAAAGAAAAAACAAAATATTATTATTTTAAATTACATAAGTAATCGAAATATATCAATCAAATATTAAATAAACAATATACACGTTAAGATAATTAACGAAATATAATTTTTAAAGAAATATAAATAATCAAATATACGTGCCAAATGAAGATAATTAATGAAAGAAATAGTTAAACGAAAACTTGAAGTAAGTGCTATTATTTTTATTCAAATAAATAACCGAAATAAGTAATTAAATATGAAATAATTAATTTTTTACTTAACCAATTAATATAATTAATTAAAGAAAAACTTAACCAATTATACATAACCAATTAAATATTTAACTGCTGCAATATATCAATTATTAAATCATATTATTTAAATCAATCCTATTTTTTTTATTCAAATATGCTGTTAGAAAGAGTAATTAAACAATGTGATTAAAATTACATCCGATTTAAATTGAGAAAATAAAAAACATATTACAAATAGAGAATACATATGATTTATATAGATACTACACATTCGTCGAGTCATTGTTTAGTGGGATCTGACTTGTACAAAATCGACGTGTATGTCCTGTAACACCGCACCTCCCGTACTTACGCGGTTGTGAAAACTCTCCTGTAGATGGTATTCTAGACGTCCGTCTACGACCAGGAGTACGCGGTGGAACTTTAGGTGACAACAAATTATTAAGTGCTACAATATAATCAGGAACTTCCCACTCGGCTTCATTTGGTAGAGGAAATATAGTTTCGGCATACGCTGCTCCCCAAAAATCAGCCATGTAGTAATGATTGTGGAAATCCTCTATACATAGCCACTGTGACAGCCTGTGCACATGGAAAACTCTCCAATTGAAATTGTCTACACGTAAAGGTATTGTCATTCAAATCTACAATGTATCCAACATTACGCTCGCATCTCATAGACAAGCGAAATTGATCTAGTGGTTCCACAAATAGAGCTTTTGCCACTTCCAGAGTTTTAGATAGTCGATCTTCCTGTGTCGGAGCTAGCACACTAGTGCAATTCTGGGATTCCTCACGTCGGTTATAAAACCATTGTTATAACTTGCTACGAATATGTTTAATCATTGCGAGAATTGGTAACTCTCGATCCTTCTTGAATAATGCATTGAGCGACTCCGCATTATTCAACATCATCATGTTGTATCGACGTCCTGAAAAATGTGACTGTGCCCAATGTTCGACCCCCATATTTGATAGATATTCCCATGCACTTTCTGATTTATGTTCTATTTCGCCCATGAACTTTGTAAACTCTTCAAAGCTGTAAACTTCTACAACTCTACTAAACAACCATTGCCCTGGTACCTAGTCTTCAGGTTGCCTCGAATGTGGTACATGCAATAACCATGATGTGCTTCCAGAAAAACTTCAGTTATACCATTTATTATTGATTGCTCTCGGTCAGTCACAAATGCAAGGTTCTCGATGTCCCCAATTACTTCTCTCAGCTTCGTGAAGAACCAACGCATTGCTAGATCAGTCTCTCCATCGACAATGCCAAATGCAAGAGGATAAATTTGGATATTGGCATCTTGACATGTAACAATAATCAACTTCCCTTCATATCTAGCTTTTAGGGCTGTACCATCAACTAGAATTAGAGGTCGCATCGCATTTCGAAAACCTCTAATGCATTGTCCAAGAGCCATAAAAAAAATACTTGAAGCGATTCTGTCCATCGATTTCAATAAAAAACTCCGAGTCAGAATTAGTTCTCACCATGTTGTGGTAATACCTGGCCAATTTGGCATAACTCTCCTCTATCGAACCCATTAAATCTTCCAATGCACATTCTTTTGCCTCCCAAGCCTTCTGGTAACTCATAACTATCCCATACTCCCGACAGCTATCGTTGATGATATCTGTAGGTCTGTAAATTGTTCGTGGGTCCTAAAACTTGTGCATTATCTATCGACCAATAAACCATGATCAAGCTTGCCTGTGATCATCTTGACGAATACCCACTTTACAAGTATGTTCCCGCGCATACTTGCGAACTACAAAGAACTCATTTGTGTCCATCTTTGTTGCTCTCAAACGCCAACAGTAATTGTTGTTCACACAAATAATTGTGTATGTAGACTTGTTTGATTTTTTTACCTTAAATTCAAAATTATGTTTCATTGCAATTCGGTGCACAGCTTCTTGCAAATCTCTTTTCGTGTCAAACAATTGATCGACATGAAAATCTTCATCATCAAGAACTACACGCAAACAATTAGAAGACCGTGTACTCGGCCCAGCATGTGAACTCCCATCAAACTCATGTCTCTGTCTGGATAAAGCAATTAAATCCTGATTTGTAAATGGCCTTTCATCCTCGTTGTCTTGAACTTCCTCGTAAATCCTTTGTGTATCGATGACATCATGACGAGTAACAACTGTCCCGGGAGTAACCACATCATCATCACGAGCAATCTCAACAGTATCCCAAATATCATTCTCGTTACGATCCTCTCCATCGAAAACTTCGTGTTCACCATTGGAGACATTTTTTCTTCAACAAAGTTACGCAAATAGGAGTTGTCTTTCGACCTTGGTTCAATTGAATTACATACTTTATTTGCACTTCAGAAGTAACTTTCAAAGGTGAAATCGAAATTGTTGAATGCTTGTGAAATAAAAATCCCAATTACATATTGTATTGAGAGGAATCGACGTTAAACATGTTTTGTATTTTATTGTACATTTCCGTAAACGATATATTTTTTGTTATTGAAATAACAGCAACCCCTTCTCCTCCACTCATCCATTTCCATTTCCATTTCCATTGACCATTTTATTTTCTTTGAAATTCTTCGAAATAACAGATTGGGACACATGCTTTTGTCATAGCGGCATTACGAATTAAACAATTATTAGCGACATCATAGTAATCATAATACTCAAGTTCGTTGTTCTGGAAGTGTTCCATAGTTTTTTACCCTATAGAACACAATTAGTAACAAAAAAAGAATAGTACAATTAAAACAAAACTCAACATTTTTGTATGCAATAAGAAGAATTTGAATGAAAATCACAATCTTTTCAGGTGATTTGAAATTCAATGCCGTTAAAACAGCAAAATATTGTTCAGATTTCCCGAGGAGAGGAACCATGATCAAATAATATTTATTCGATTTTTCATTTAAGTCTTTTTTCAATTAATTATATTAATTGTTTCCATAATTAATTATTTTAATTTTCTTAAAATGTATATTATTTATTTCATATTTAATTACTCTATTTCAATTATTTATTTGAAACGTATATTTAATTACTAAACATATATTTAATTAAAAAAGAAAAAAATTAAAATTCTAATTTATCTTTAAATATTTCCTCACATTATTAATTTCGTATTTAATTACATTTTTTAACATAAAAATTAAAATAAATTCAGAAAATTTTGAAAAAAATTCGGGTCCGGTCCGGCCAAATGGTCTGCAACGGACCACGACGTTGAGGACCACAACATGGTCCGTTCCGGACCACGCAGTGGACCATTACGGACCATTTAGTGGTCCGTATGGTCCGTAACGGACTATAATTCGTTCCGTCGATCGGTGTTGGTCTTCACTTCAGTTCTAATATTATTTTCTCTGCCATTTAAAAAAATATACGACTTCAATAAAAATAAAATTAAATACTAGGAAAAGATACTTACCGAATTAAAGTGCTGAAATTTAACGAAATATTTTTGTTGAGATTGATAACTGATAAGTTTATGAAATTTTGAGGTTGAAGTGGATGAAAATGAAAGATTTTTTATCGTGTTAGAGTAAACTGATGAAAAGAGTGATTTCGTTTTCAAATCTCAATTGAGAGGTGTTTGGATTTTAATTTGTAACTTAAGGATATTTTAGTCTTTTTAATAGATTTCTATTTTTGTAATTGTATAACTCATTTAAGGATATTTTTATCTTTTACACAAGAATATGCCTTTATGATGAATGTCAAATTTTTTTGATTAAAGTGGAAAATTGGTTGTTTGACATGACTAAACTTAAAAATACCCCAATGACCCACTGCTACCTAAGTCATCGAAAAATGGTCCCTTCACCAGTAAGTTTAACCCACAAATGCCAAAAGCAAAAACCAAAACTCTTTTTCAAAAGGAACACCCCCACGCCGTCCTCTATGCCGTGGATGTAGATGGAGACTTACCACCGTTCTGATCTCAACCCACTACTACCTTCTTTTAAACTTATCGTCGCCCCCTGCCGCCCTCTCCAATCTTCAACCTGATGATACTAATCTTGGTTTTACCTATTCTCATATTAGTTATTTTGTTTTTTAGTTCATCCATTTATTTCACACACCACTCAAATTCTTCATCTCAATTAAGTGAAAAAGGGCTGGGATTCACTCATCATCGTGTTGGTATTGTTTGCAATTTTTTGTTGCCTCTTTGACAAAATAAACGATGATGTTCCATCCTCTGAAGCAGCTGGTCAACAAAACTTAAATGTTTCATAATTTTCTGAATTTGCAAGGCTGTCGCCGAGTGAATCTGTTTTGAGTTCTCAGTGGTATGGATTTTTCGTCGGGAAAGAGTACGACGATAATGTTTCGAGTACTCCGGTGCGAATATGGGGTTTTGGTTTTGGTTTTAGTTTTTTCTTCTTAAGGGTTTGATTTTTGGGATTTTGGTTTTGCAAGGCACTACTGATGGCTCCATTAGAGGGGAATGTGGTGTTATTTATTTATTTATTTTTAAGTGTATTATTGTGATTGATTTGTAATTTTTTAAAAATTTGGGATTATAGTTGCAATTAACTCTTTACTTTTTCTATTCTTTTCTTTTGTTTTATCTAAATAGGGAGTAAAATCGTCTTTTTATTGAAAAAATGGATAAAAAGTACTTTTTGCATAATAAAATGTGGAAATAGGGGTGAAAATGTCAAAAAACGAAAGATATGAAGATTTTGCAAAATAATATTGAAATGTAGGGATATTTTGTGCTATTTATCCCCTTAGTAAATATGTTTTTTTATACTATTAGAGTGTGTTAGATTGACATGAAAAATATCACCTAACAAAGAAAATGTTTTCCATCTTCTGTGGAAAATAAAAATCACATCTACCCAAGGAAAATGTTTTCCTTAAATTCAAGGAAAATTAGTTATATTTTCAAAAGTTGAAAAATATTTTCCATGAAAAAAAATATCAATCAAACACTTCAAGTATAAATTTGGGTAGAAAACTAATATTTTCTAAGAAAAATAAATGTAATCAAACACACCCTTAGTCTTTTTATACTATCAAGTTATAGTTAAACCCTGAAAGGAAAAGAAGGAGATAAAATAGAATAACTAATACTATTTGGTAAGCTCAAAGAACGGTTGTAGCAGAGGAGGAAGAAGCATTGTGTGAAAAAGTAGAAAATTGTGAATAATTTTCAATCGTGCCACATGACCTGCATGGATGATCGTGGGGATGAACTCACACACACACACGGGGATCAAGATTATTTTATTCACACGAGACTCACACATAGCATGTGAGGGTGCGGTCATCAATGATGTCAACCATGCGGGTTGAGTGACATTATTCTAATAATTTTAGTGGCTTAAGAAATAAACAATGCATTTAACATTTAAAAAAAAACGTTGGAGCATGATGATAACACAAGAATCTTACTTCAAGATGTGAGAAAAAACAGTAAAGAAAGAGAGAAAATAAGAAAGGACATGATAAAGCTGCAGTGCGTGAAATAAGGATTTCGTACGATTGTGTGTGTAAAGATGATTGGATTAGGACGCTCAAAATGGTAGTTTGAGTAAGAACAAAATCACCTAACCAGGCTTAAAAATAGGAGAGTGAACAGACAAACTGATGTGTTAGAAAATGATTAAGTATTTTTGTTTTAATTTTTCAAACTCCAATCATTGGTTAACACGTGTCTCATTTGGTTTTGAGCCTGGAGTTGAGCTTGAATTTGTAGTATGATTGCTTTAGTAAAATACCGAAGTTTTGAAGCATAAAGAAAACGTCAGCGTTTTGGCCATATATAGGCCAAAATGACGTTTATGGACAAAACGACATCTTATTCAATAGAAATTAGTGAAATATGAGTAGTAAAAATTTTAAGTGCTTGTATAGCTCCCGTTTGAGCTCCATTTTAATGAGAATTTGAGGAAAAATATATTTTGAAGTAATGTTTTTTTGAGAATATGTGGTCAAAAAATAAGAATAATATTTTGATTTATATATAATAATATTTTATTAGAGAATGTGTAACTGAAAACAAGAAAGAGAAAAATTCATTTTTTAAAATGAAGGCTAAACAGGAGCATAGTGTAGTAGAAGTAGAAGAGAGAACTATTAGCCCCCAGGGCATATCTCCAAGTGGTAAAAGGGGAGGGTGGAGAAATCCAGCTTTACTTGAGGCTGCTGCGTCAAGGGTTCGAATCCTGAAATATGAATTTGGCTCTTGGGTAAGTGCAAGTGTACAAGCAGCCTTCCACCCTGTACTCTTGGAGGTATAATCTGCGATTTACCTCCCTCACGATACTCTAGGGCAGGGGTGATGGGGGACCCTTAAGGTTAGGGTTTAACCTTTTTTTTTTTAGAAGAGAGAATTATTAGAAAATAGCGAAAGATGACTAGTAAAATTTAAAGGCTCTTATATGACGTGGTAGAAAAAGGCTAGACTAGTGAGTGAGGAAAAAAATTTAAATTTGCATTCTAATTTTTAGATACGATTTGTATTCATTTTTTTGCCTCTATATTGAATTCTCTTTTTTACTTAAAATTAAAATTTTCTTTGTTGTTTACGAGTTTCTCTTGTATTTTAAAAATAAATAAATAAGAAGTTTTTCTCATATCAATGATCCTCAGCACAAACTAAACAAAGAATTAACTTGGGTGTACTGACTAATTTTTCACAGAGGAATTCCAAAATACTCATATGAGGTGGATTCCATGTGAGTAAAATATTGTAAAAAAATCTCTCCCACCCCCCTTATTGTGAGTATTTACCCCCCTTATTGTGAGTATTTAGGTGGGGTTACAAAATCCCTCCCTATACATTAAGCATTCTTCCTAATCAAAAGTGCTTAGAAGATTATATTTAGCTTTTTATTTTTTGTCAAACATATTTGAAATAATATTGTTCAATACAATCTCAAATTTTGTGGTTATAAAATTGTCCTTTTAACATGAGAAAACAAAAATAGGCTTCACACAAACCCTGCGGCTAGAATGTATGAGAACAAATAATTATTTACTTTAATATTTTAAATGTAAATTTACTTAATTTTTTTAGTAACATTCTAATTGTTATTATTAACATGTTATATGATTAAAAAAAAAAGGCAGCCGTGAGGTAGACACTTGCATTTACAAAAAGGTCGCTACAATTGCATGCATATTTTTGCAAGCAACCACCAAGACTAAAGATGTGATACAACAAGCCCCACGGGCCAACTCAGGGTTGAGCCAACGTTAAAAAATGAGGCTCGATTCTCCCTAATCGACTATTTCTCGGGCCAAGCCACGACCTATTCGAGTCGACGAGTCAAATTAACATGCCTAAACTCATAATTAGGTGAGACGATTTGTTGATAATGTTTACACTAATATTTGATTGTAATTGTTCATCAATAAAATCGACTGATTTTATTAAGACAGTTAACTCGTTGATGTAGAATTAGATAAGAACACCTAACAGATATCTTTTCATACAATAAGGTGGAAATTACAACAATCTTGTTATGTGTACGGAAGACTGCTGATAGAATTTATATAGATAAGACACAGCTAGAGAGGGTGGGTTATTTTTTGTACTATTTTATGGGATCTTAACATAACTCGTAGTTTTAATTATCACATTTCATCAATAACAATCTCATTAAAATATTTCACAAAATAGGTGGTAAATAGATTAATTAAATATTAAAATATAATATAATATACATTAATTAATTTCACTCATGCCACCTCACCCATCTCATCCTATCACCCTACTATACCACTTTCCCTCCACCTCTTCACCAGAGACGGCTTCGGCTCTGGCGATCGCTCCGACCGTTGCTCCGGCGATCACTCTGACGACTACTCCAATGACTGTTTCGACAATCACTTCAACGGCTGTTCGACGATCCTTACGGAAAATTGCTCCAATGACCACTCCGATAATTATTCCGGCAACTGCTTCAGCTCGCTGATAGAAAAATTTCAAAAAATTGAAAATAATTCTCTCTCTATACCCCATTGTAGAAAAATTTCCAAAAATTGTGGTGGTTGTAATGGTGCATTGTAGGTGATCAAATTGCAACCGTGTTATGTGTGACCACAACTGTTTCATTTGTGACTATTTGTGATCAAATTTATTTTCAATGTGACTGTATGTGATCGTCTAATTTGTAACTATTTGTTACAAATTCACTAACCTATGTTATCTGGCATTAACCGTGACCAACTTTATCTTCGGTGTGACTAACTGTGACCAAATTTGTATTCAATGTGACTGTCTGTGACCAGATCAATCTCAAGTCGCAAGCAATCACAATCAACATAAAATTGGTTACAAACAGACATAACAAACACTTACTTAATCGCATAGGTTCATCACAAACAAATCTGCACACATCACAGATCCGTGATTAACTATGACCAACTTTGTCTTTGTTGTGACTAACTGTGACCAAAATTGTATTCAGTGTGGCTGTTTGTGACTAGATCAATCTCAAGTTACAACCGATCACACAACCATCATAGCCAACCACAGAACCATCATAGCCTACACCACTACCAACGAACCATAGATTAGAAAATTATCGCACCCGCACCACCAACATGAGCACCATAGCATCTATACTATTATGTCCACAATTACCACCACCACAACACCCGCAAAACTGCCGCACCACCACCGCACAACACACCCACAGCACCCCACAATCACCGCCACCATATCTTTTTATCTCTATCTACACCACATCACTGCCCTACCAAAAAATCCATAAACCCGTCGTCGCCACCATAGCACACTACCACTGCTAGCACCTAAAAAACCATAACAAAACATGCTGCAAAATCACCACATAAATTATAGAAAATTACAACCTGATACAATAGGTGATTGGTCTTGTGAAACACCAGCGAGAGAAGTAGTAGGTGGCTGGAATTTAGAGGGTGGGGTCGGGAAGAAGCCGTCAAATCGCTGAGAGTGGTTGCAGTAGCCGATGTAGTAGGCAACCGATTTCGCAAAACTCCGCGTGAGAGAAGCAATAGTGGTCGGAATCTAGAGGGTGGGGTGTGGAAGAAGTCGTTGACCTGATTTTTAAGTAAGAGAGTGACCATCTGATTTTTGGGGAAGAGAGAGACTGTGTAGGTTAGAAATGAATCAGGGTCTACGGTGTAAAATAAGTATTCGAGGGTGATAGGATGGGTGGTGTAATTAATTTGTTTTAATTAATTTAGAAATTAGTATTTACCACCTGATTATTGAAATTTAATCTTTTACCCACTTGCTTTTGAAATGTAATCTTGAAAAGAAGGGTTCTAGGTAACTTTTCCCGATTTTATTCACATGAAGCCTATCCCAATGTGAGAGATCTGTATTTATCACTACAACAAAAGTGGATTTTTTACGACATGAATTTACGGCGTGCATTTAGGGCATGTTGTAAAAGAAGACTATTTACGGCATGCGTTATATGTATGCCGTAAAAAATCAATAACTTGATATATTTAAGACGTGCACAAATGAACGTCGTAAAATGTGAATATTTACAGTGTTCTTTTAGGACATTATGTGTTTATTAAAAAAAAGTGAACTTATTACGGCATGCATATGCACGTCGAAAATGCTATTTTTCTTGCTTTTCTTTACCTTATTTTGTTTCGTCCCAATTGTTTTCCATCTTTTAAGAAAACAGGGTCGGCGTCTTTGTTCTTATCCTGTTGTGTTCGCGCCACTCTCTCCCAAATTACCACCTTCAATCAGCCACCAATCGTTCAATCAACCATCAGCCCAGCAATTTAGGAGCCTCTGATTTTTTTTTAATATATGAAAATGAAAAACTTAGATTGAAAGGCCTCATTCTATCCCTTTATCGCCTGTGCGAGAACAACCCAATACAGCAAAACCCACCCGTCTGCCTTGATGTCGTCTTCTCACTTCTCTCTAGCCTTCTGCTACCACCATGCCACACCACTACCGATCGCGTGTTTCTAGGTTAGTATTACTTCTTCTCATTTTTGCACCAGACAATTTTCCAAATGAAGTGGGCTGAATAGGGCTATTTTATTGAAATTTGCCTTTTAGTAATGGTGATAAGGAGTTTCATTTTTTTTTTCTATTGTCTACTTTTTCCATTGTTGCAGAAATTATTATCACTCTTTTACCTTTGTGCACTCACTCATTTGTATATGTGATCTGTCCCAGTAGACGAGGTCTATGATGCTTTAGAAGTTGCTGAAAAGAATGTTATGTCGACTACTTCAGTTGTGATAACTAAGCTCATTTCTTGGAGTAATTTATTTTACTACTTGCAAAAGATGTAACAGTTCCTGACCAATCATAGTTTTCAAGTGTCCATCCTTTTGCATTTTATAAATTAGTAATTGCACAGGTTGTGATATACTACTGGGGCTGCTGCCTAACTATACTGTAAGTTCAGTATTATGTTAGTAATATAATTAAGGGGTAAATAAACACAGTTGCTTGCTCAACTTATAGCAGCATTTTATGTTATTCAACGAACTTTATGTTGTTATAATTTTGATTATAGAGTTCACTTCTTGTTCCAGTTTCTAGAGGAATGTTAGATATTGATGCAATGTTTAATCCATGTTCGTCAAAATAACTAATGGAGTTACACTTCTTGAGTAATTCTGCAATCTAATGTTCATGATTTCCTTTACATTGTTCCCTTTCCACTTTTTTAATGGACCGCAGTTGTGCTATGATGCTGTGTATGTTTACTAAATTCTGCAGTTTTTGATGGTCTTGAAACTTCATTTGATGGCTATTCGTGATTTATTATATATATTGATTAGTTATATTTATTATTTCGCCGTTCTACGACGGACTCACTTGAATTCCATGGTTGGGACCATCCCAAGACCATTTCATTGAAGAGTGACCAAGCTTATTTTGATGATATATATAAAGAGAGACACTCCCTCTATTATTAGTAAAGAACTCCTTGCTCGTCCTTAAATATAATCAGCTAGGATTGTTTGTTTGGCTAAACATTAAAGACTCCACTTGTAAGTAAACAGGTAGATTCTCATATTAATAATATTTTGGAACTGTAACCTACTACTACCAATTAAGTACATTTTTTAACTTATAGGAAGAAAATAATCAAAACATGTTCGGAAGCTCAAAGTTACTTAAAATAAATGTGGCTTACTTTTAACTAAACATGCTTATATGAACTCATAATACAGATTTAGGTTGACTTGAGAAGCCATTAGTTATCAATCAGGCTCATCATTTGTTGAACTTATGTCTGTTGGTTGAGGGAATATTGGAAAGTATTTTTTACATTGATTGATACATTTTATTTATATGATAAATGTTTGGGTTACTTTTTTCATTTAAGCTTAGCATAATTAATTAGTTAATGTTATTTATCATGCTAGCTTGTATTAAAAAATATTTTAATTTTCATCTTAGTTGAGTTGAAATTAGATTTGTGTAATTATTATAGATGCTGGTAATCAAATAAATAAATAAAATTTTAAAATTAAATTAACATTTAAATGGTAACAGGATCACCTTTCACGGCGTGTGACTGCACATCGTTAAAAGGAAAAATTCGCATTTACGATATGTAGGCGCACGCCGTAAAAAATCATATAACTAATAACGGCGTTCGTAAATAGCGTACATCGCATGCCGTAAAAAGTCCTTGTCCACTTTTTATGGCATTGGCTGCACACCGTAAAAAATCCTTTTTGTTGTAGTGATATTCTGTCAAACCCATTTCGGTACAAACTGATTTTTTCTACAATACATGCATCATTATATAAACTTATTCCGGCTATTTTTATGCCACCATACATTCTTATTAATACCCCATTCTCGTACAAAATCCCCAAAATTACGTATCGCTGAATCATAATATCACCTTCCACAAGAATCATCTATAGAAACAACATAAACATATTCTTCATTGTTGACGTTTCATCTAATCCATTTTATTCATTTATATGCAATTTATACAAACTCTTAGTCTCTAGATAACGTTAATGAAGCTGACATAAATCAACAGAAACCTATTCTAAATCTGGCGTCATTCTCATTACAGTAGACGCTACCTACCATTACTGGCATCTCCAAGTCACCCTTCAACTATGAGTTTTTCCAAGAATCGACAATCAAACCAAGACAACTCTGTAACTACAAAACCAAACCCTCGTTTATCTGTGGGAGTCATAAGGAACCACCAGAGGGATGAAGCTACACCTCTTTAAGCAATCACAAAATGGTCGTCTTTCCATTAAGCAGAATCAGATGGATGAAGCCCCAAAATCGATTTTGCAAACCTCGAGCATGTGAGTTTAAGTCGTTTTCAAATTTTATTTTAAATATCTACTTTTTATGTGTCTAAACTACTGGATTAAACATCCATTTTGGCACCACTTAGGTTAGTTATTACATATTGCCTGTCGTTACACACATATGCATCAAACCTACAAAATGTTAAACTTTTCATGATTTTTTTAATATTAATTTGATGTAATCCCACATGACTTCGCAAATTAATTGTTGTTTGGAGTATTGTAATTTGTAATATGTTGGGGTAAATTTCATGTGTCTTTTTTTTCGGGGCAAATGATTTCCATTTGGGTAATTAGCACAAAACATCCCTACCTTTCGATGTTTTTGTGGAAAACGTCCATACCTTTCATTTTTTGGTGGATTACACCCTTACCTTTACATTTTTTTGCGCAAAACGTCCTTCTGTCAACTCTCCGTTAAAATGCTCCGTTAAATCAAAAAGGTAATTAGCATAAAAGGTCCCCACCTTTCAAAGTTATTGTGCAAAACGTCCCTACCTTTTATTTTTTAGCATAATTAGCAAAAAAGGTCCTTACCTTTCAATATTATTGTGCAAAACATCCCTACCTTTCATCTTTAGCATTTTTACCCCTACATTTCACATTTCATTGCGCAAAAGGTCATTTTCATCCATTTTTCAATAAAATGACGATTTTACCCTCCTATTGAAATAAAATAAAAAGAAAAGAAAAAAAATAATTAATTAATTGCAATCATAGTTCTAAATCTTTCAAAACATTACAGATAAATCCTAAATTCTCCACTACCGCCACTTTCACAACCCCACCAAGCCACCACCTATAGATTCATATAGCACCACTTTTCGACCACAACACATAGGACTCTACCACCACCAGCGTCGCCTCACTCTCCCCAATAACCTCCTCCATAGTATTGGTCACCAATCTGTCCGAAACAACCACATTTACGGTGATGGAGTCTAGTGGGCATGGTGGCCGAAAGGTGGTATTATGTGGATTTATAGTTGGCAGCTTGATAGGTTGTGAAAATGGTGGTGGTTGAGAATTTATGATTTTTTTTAATTTTTTAAAAATTTAAGGATTATGGTTGCAGTTGGTAATTCATCTTTTCTTTTTGTTTTATTTGAATAGGAGGGTAAAATCGTCATTTTATTGAAAAAATGGATGAAAATGACCTTTTTGCAATGAAAGGTGAAAGGTAGGGGTAAAAATGCTAAAAATGAAAGGTAGGGACGTTTTGCACAATAATATTGAAAGGTAGGGACATTTTCTGCTAATTATGCTAAAAAATAAAAGATAGGGACGTTTTGCACAATAACTTTGAAAGGTAGGGACCTTTTGTGCTAATTACCTTTTTGATTTAACGGAAAGTTGACAGAAGGACGTTTGGCGCAAAAAAATGTAAAGGTAAGGGTGTAATCCACCAAAAAATGAAAGGTAGGGACGTTATCCACAAAAACATCGAAAGGTAGGGATGTTTTGTGCTAATTACCCTTTCCATTTTTATATTTTATTAGTCTATTTGTTAATAGCAATATGCCTAGCAAACACTGCTGCTACGACATGTTTTATATTGTATTTCAGGATATTGTCAATAACACATTCAACAATTCCAATAAGCATTCATGAAATCCATTAACATGTAATGCTATGAGTACACTCAAGTTATTATGTAACTAGATATTCTGATCCGGACTCTCTTTCCACCTACATCATACTCTATTTTAAGACTAGTCATCTTCATGTCTATTCTTAATTCGACTAATATCATGCAATGAGGTCTACAAACTTGCAACCAATAGGTACAAGTGGACGAAAAATATTCATATAGCATGTTATGAACATGTTCACGAATTCTATAGTTGCAACAACACGAAACAGATAACATCACAAACATGTATGTTTAACCTTAAAAGGAATATTTGAGAATAATAACTATTATAGTCACACAAATCTATAAACCAATCCACCTAAAAACGTTACGAAAACAGTTACACACAGATTTACACAATTTCAATTGCACAAAATTAGAATGAAGGTCCAAAGTATAAAGAAAATATAAAATGGTGACCAAAAACCTAACAAATGTCATTATATACATAATCATGCGCGAAATTAAAGGAAAAATAATTCATCAAAAAAGGACAACTGTAATATTTCATGAATTCAACCAATCGAAGTACACGTAGCTGATTATCTACAAAAAAATCACAACAATTTGTAAATAATTCATACAACGAGGAAGATTAAGTACATGATAATGTCGATTTTGATGATATCTTTGCATTCGCACAGGTTCGGATCCAGCACCTGGCGAGCCGATCGCCCGTGCTCGATCCGTAGAGTTATAGCAATTTTTAATGAAACAACCTACAGGTCATATGGACGGGTGTCGCTTTTCCATGCAATGATACACAAGTTCGATTCCTTTCCACAACACTCCCTTCTTACTTTTTAAACACAATAAATAATAACTAAATATTAACTAATAATTACATCGATCTTCAACAAAAGAAAATGTAGCTCATATGGTAGAGGTGCCACCTTGTATTTGAGAGGTATGTTGGGGGCGGGGGTTCAATTCCATTTACTCCCATTTTTGTTTAAATTTTTAATACAATAAATAATGCCTAAACAATCATATATTATTAGTTTTCATTTTTGAAATAATTTCTTTAAAAAATTTATTAACTCAAATTATTATTTCATAAAATATATATTTTTATTGTTAGGTTTTATCAATTTATTTTATAAAATTCAAATTTGGACATACTAAGTATTGCCTTTAATTATTTTAAGAGTTCGAAAAACATTTTTCCTTTTGAGATTAAAAATTATTCTAATTCTAAAAATCATTATTTTCAAAATTTTGCATAACCTTTGCCTAAGCACAGAGCTTATCTTTACCGTTTCATCATACATTATGTATAAACTTCATCTTATCTCACTTAAATTCGTAAAAAAATTTGAAACTTGATCATATATATACACACTATTGGAAAATGTATTTTTTCTCATTGTTTTAGGTTGTATTTGATTATATTTTTAGATTAATATGATTTTTACGTTTTAGTGTATTTATACATTGATTGAAAGTTCGTTAATATTATTTAAATAAATATTAATAAACAATTTTATTATTGTGACCGTTAAGAGTCAATGACTGCCCTAGTTAATTACATATCCTAGATTCGTATTTGCATTCGCAAATTAAAAAAGTCTTTAATTACATACTACGCATTCTTGTGGACATAAATATGAATTTGAAATCCCACATCCTAATGCCCAGCTTGACGTAAGGTTTTTCAAATTTCAGTTACAAAATGAAAAAATGGAAGTTTTTTCCCAGAAATATTTATGTTCTTTTACACGTTTGTCAGATAATAATAATAATAATAATAATTTATTTATTTATTTATTTATTATTATTTTTTTTTAAAGGTGTATATGATTTTATTCCTTAAAATAAGAATCTCTAACAGGAGTACCACTACCAGACAAAAATCTTGACATAAAATAGGGATCGTCTCAGTATTCCATCCTCCCTCCAATAGCAAAAGGAGTTCAAAAGGCACCCATTTCACACACAGAGAGAACCAGATATCGTAGTGGGTGGCGATGGGTTGGGCAATAGCACTTCACGGCGGCGCCGGTAACATTCCACGTTCACTGCCTTTGGAACGCGGCAAGCCGCGGGAGGCTGCTATCCGCCACTGTCTCCAGATCGGCGTCGATGCTCTCAAAGCTCATCAATCCCCTCTAGACGTCGTTGAACTCGTGGTATACATAAAATTTGATTCTCTCTCTCTCTCTATTTGAAATTATATGTTTATGTGCAATCATTTAGTTCTTACATCTTCATATTTTTTCTCTTGTTCACTTTTAGTTTAGTTCAAATCCATTTTGAAAACCCATGAATTTGTTTTCTCTGTTATGAAATTTAGAAACTTCCCTCTAATATTTTATGTTTTAAATTAGGATGATGAGACTTTTATTTTTATGCTTTTTCCCCCTTCCATAAATGGGATCCCTGCTTGATCAAATGATTGGAAATAAGCGAAATGAGTTTTTTACCATTTTTTCTAAGGAAAAATTAATGAATAGTATTAAACTAATAATTAACAGAAAGATAGATGAGTTTCTAGTTTTTCACTATTTATGTATTGTAAAATGAAAAGAGATGATTGATTGATTTGATTCTGATATTTAAGTTAAAATTTTCAGGTTCGTGAATTAGAAAACCATCCGAATTTTAATGCCGGTCGAGGGTCTGTTTTGACTAGCCATGGGACTGTTGAAATGGAAGCCTGTATCATGGATGGAAATACGAAGAGATGTGGGGCTGTTTCCGGTCTGACTACTGTTAAAAACGCTATATCTTTAGCGAGGCTAGTTATGGAGAAAACTCCTCACATCTATCTTGCATTTGATGGGGCGGAGGCATTTGCAAGGGAACAAGTTAGTAGTGATTCTAATCAAGTTCTTATAAATTATGTGTACTGCAAAACCAAGTTTACCTACTAAATAATTGATTCTATTTCGTGATTTTTGATTGCTTCATCTGTTGTACGAAACTTATTGTATATGACATGGAATCTCCAACACAGTATTGACTTGCCATGTGGCATATTCTAATATAATGGGAGATCACCTCCCATAGACTCTGGCGGATCCAGGAACCGAAGTGAGCGCAGGCTGCCAATATAAGGATTTTATTTATTTATTTATTTTCGGCAGAGTCGGTATGGGTTACCGCAGGGGTCCAGATCCTAGCTCCGCCCCTAGCCATAGACATGCTCATATGCACTTATTTTATGCATATAACTAAAAGGTAGATATTTACTTTGTATATATTAATATCTAATTTTTACCCCAAGAAGAAGTGTAAATTGTGTACTATTCACATGTGATGTCCGATATTAAGAAGTTATCTCCAGTGCGATCTCAATCACAACATACTGCAGATCTTGTGCCTTTTCAATTTTTATCTCCCTTTTTTTCTGGAGTTAGTCTCCGCAATATGGTATCTGAGCATATTTGTTTGCCACTTTGAATTGTTCGGGAAGTGTTTAGCTAATGAATGCAAAAGTAAACGTTAGTGTATTTCTTTAACTAGTTTACGATACTAAATAAGCTAATCATTCCTGTATTTCAAACGTTGAAGATGATCCATTACCACTAGTAGTTAATGGGAATGGTATTTTACAATTTAAGAATCTTGATTGATCAGTTGACTATATTCATTACATATTCTGCTGCCTCCTTCCGCATGCATTATCTTTTCTTTATTCCCTTGCATCTGATTGCTTGATACAGGGGGTTGAAATGTTAGATCCGACTCATTTTATAACTCCAGAAAATATCGAGAGACTGAAACAAGCAAAAGAAGCTAATAGAGTTCAGGTATGATCGGTTAAACCCCTTTCTTTGCTCTCCACACCTCTCTAGTTGAGCTTAAACCATTTTGCTGTGTTTATGTGCTTTTGGCTCTTCGTAAATCTGTCTTTGGAGGTTATCAGTTGAAAGGTAACAGAGATAAGTAACAATTGACAGATAATTCATGTTTGGGAAGTGTTTATAAATGGTTTAAATTATAAATATATAGAAATGAGTGGTGAATAATCGGGTATTACTTATGGTCCATGAAATGTGTGGTTACACATGTTTATAAATATGAGCCAAACATAGGGAAAGGACTCACAAGAGTGATCGCTGTGAAATTATTGTAGTTAAATTCTTAGGTCCTTTACCCACTAGCAAAGTTCCTTGGGATTTTGAACAAAACTATTTGTCCATTAACTTTGGAGCAAGCCTTGTAAGTTTTGTCCTCAGCATTAACCTAAGAACTCACACTAAAGTTACTAGAGAGGAAAGATGTTATAGCAATTGTTAAGTTACAGAAGAGAAAGAAGGTTAAGTCGTAATCAATGTGATTATACCTAACAAAATCGAAAAAAAGGGACCGATTTCTTCTTGATTAAGCTCTCCAAATTGGGCTCTCAAATAGGCCAAGGCTTATTTAATGTTGAAATCTGTCACGAGGACTTATTACAGTATGTGATCGTTATGACAAAATAACACCTTGTTAATTTATTCTTATGGACTCGATTTAATAGACGACCTTTTACTAGTTCTAAATAGCAACAACACCCTACTGAAAATAGACTGAAGTTCACCACCAGAATTGCCCGTTGAATTACCAGAAGCATGACTTATATATATTCCTTTTTGTCAAATCACAGAGAATTCCGCAAATTACAGATTGTGTAAAATTTACAAAAGCATCTGTAGTCTGTAAAGATTGCTAGCAGCAATTCAACACTAGGTCTACACTTGATCTCTAAGATTTCCTTATGAACTCAATTGGAAGACGACTTCAGTTTATCTTCCCTGCAGCCTGCACTCTCAAGAGTCTCTCATTTTGATCCTTTCAAATCTTGGTTTTATCAACTTCCGTGATGCAGGTTTACGCACAATTTCTTCCCTTCCTAACTCACCAAAGCTGAAAGTGAATAGAAAGTAAAATAATAAGGATAGTTGCATCCTCTAAGATTAATGTAAACAACATATTAATACTTGGTAAGACTAGAAATCTTATCTGATATTTATTATAAATTTGAAGCTAGACTATACACAACCCATAAAAAATGTTGGAGATGAAATACCAGTTTCCGAAGGGGATGGTCAAATTGGCACAGTTGGTTGTGTGGCTGTTGATGGTCATGGAAATTTAGCCACTGCTACATCTACTGGTGGATTTGTTAATAAGATGGTTGGGAGGATTGGTGATACACCCATCGTTGGGGCAGGGACGTATGCGAACAAATTTTGTGCAGTCTCGGCTACTGGTAAAGGAGAAGCTATTATTCGTGGTACGATTGCAAGAGACGTGGCTGCACTTATGGAGTATAAAGGGCTTTCTCTGAAGGATGCAGCAAAGTACGTCGTAGAGGGAGCACCAAGTGGCACCACTGGCTTGATTGCTGTCTCGGCCAAAGGGGAAGTTACAATGCCATTAAATACAACTGGTATGTACAGAGCATGTGCTACCGAAGATGGTTATACTGAAGTGGCAATTTGGGCAGGTGAGACATGTGATTGATTGTTTCGGAATTTTTAAGGTTGTTGTTGCCAAAATGTAATGTATGGGATATTATGCGCTTGAGGCTCGGAGATTGACATAATAAATGCTTGCTGAATAAGATTGCGCTTAGTTTGCCTGACATTTTATTGTTTGCTGCATACCTTTCTAGTGTTCCAAATCATGCTCCATAGGTACTCTTTCGTTAAGAACGTTAGTTTATACTTTGAGTTACCTCTGTAGAACGAAGATGCATCTAGGCTTTCGCCTTGACTTGTTAAGCACCGCGCATCAGGTCATGAACCTTAGGATGTGGATGCGCATACCCTTTTTTGGATTGATGTTTCCGCAGCCAAAATTTTTTGTAAAGATTTTTTTTGGGCAGTTTAACAGCTAAATATTAAAATTCCCAAAAATGAAATAAAAAATTTAGAAATGTAAATCGAATATTTCTCAATTTCTTGTTCATTCGCAACAAATAATTCTTTTTAAATCAATATTCTTTTTTTGGGCCAATACAATATTTCCATTTTTCATAGAAATGTAAATCGAATATTTCTCGGTTATGTTGAAGAACAAACAAACCAAATCCAGCAATTAAGAATATGACAAGAAGAGACCAGATACAAAATGACAACCTTATTCGACCCGGGTGCCAATAATGGAACAGTCGCCGCCTCATATTAGCCGGAATCTTCCAGAATTCAGTATCAGTTCAAGAATCCAAGATAGCCCTTTACTCAAATCAGATGAATCCAATCAAAATCAACAGTGGTTCACAGCTAAAATCAAGACGACCCACAAATCAATTTATACTATGAATCAAGAACTGCACGACATTTGATCCATAAAGAAAATAAGAAATGTGGGTGCTTCTCAATATTGACCTATGTACACCAAGAAACCTATCAATGAATCGTTCATTGAGATGGAAAGTGAAATAATTGGTTCAAGAATGGCTTGATTTTGAAAGTGAAATGATTTGATGGAGTGTTTTCTTGGAAGGGGGCCATTTGGCGAATCTAATTAAGAATGTCACCACACAGCTTAAAAATAATTATAACCTATGTTTTGAAAATGAGTAACGAGTAAATTGAAGTCAGACCAAGTTCGAACACGTGCTAAAAGAATTAGACTAAAAATAAAATAAAATTTTTATGTAAATCAAATTAGGACGGAATCTTGTCAATAAATGGATCGATTCTTGACCCTTTTTCCTTTTTTCTTCTTCATTTTTTTTCCCCAAAACTTCTATGCATCAATTCTTGCTTTTTACGTTCAGTGGATCTTGTCTTGTCCGATCCAATTTAGACTACTTTACTTAATAAGAGTCAATTTTAAAACGAAAAATTTGTTTAGTGATTAAATTAAAAAGGATGCTGTTATTTATATATATTGTTGTAAAATGTAAGTTTATTAACGTTTAGAAGTGAATGATAATTATATCTCTGCAGCGTTAGAAATTATTACTATTTTATCACTGATCCTGTCCTATAAATACAAAATTTTGGTTCTTAATAAAATACACACAAGTTTATTGACTTCTCTAAATTATTTTCTCATTTCTCTCTTTTCATAACACCTTATTAGCACGAAAAGCATAATTCTTCAAAATTTTTTGAAGGTAGTAAAATTTTTTCTTTCTATTACATGTATCAAAAATTAATTTGGTAATATGTGAATTTTTTTTGTTATGCATATACATACAACATGGAGTTTACAGAATTTGTAAGAATGAATTCATGCTAGTTTGTATCGTAACTATAATTTGTCAAAATCTGTTCTTTATTCTCTTCCATGAACCAAGTCCCATAATGATTATTTAAATGAAGTATAATGATTACCTTTTTGCGTATAGACAAGGAGTCACCTGCACAAGAGTCAACCTATTCATTATGTCCTCGTTTGGCCCCCATTTTCTGAAATGAAAATGGGTGGAATAATTTTTTTTTTCCGAAAAATTAGTAGTTAAAAAAGAAGGAAAAATTTTCGATTGACGTGTAATATTATTTTATGAAAGATTGTGTGGTTGAAAATAAGAAAAATAAAAATGTAATAGAATTTAATGGGGGCCAAACATGAATTATATTCTTATTTCTTCCAAGTAACCAACTAGATTTTTTTTTTTAATATTTTGATGGCATGGTTTCTGTGCAAAGCTTTATATATACAATTGCTGTATCATGTTAGCATGCATTATATGCCAATTTTTCTAGTGATTGCATGGTTAATAATAATTTATCATATGGTGAAGAACAATTTTAAAGCATATCTTTTCAAGATTTTTTTTATTTTTTATTTTTGGTAATACATGTTTGGTGATTAATTTTAAAATATAAATTCATATCCAATCTATTTGGTAATTATTTTTTATTTGCATGGTAATTAATATTCTTTAACTCGATTAAATATTTGTATTGTTCTATCATAAGTTTTAAATTAATATTCTATCATATTATTGCTCTTGAAATATCACAATATTGTAATTAATATTCTAAAAGAATATTAATCGAAGATCTATAAATTATAAATAGTTTGTTGATACTCATGAAATAGAATAATATTATAATTAATATTCTTGAAGAATATTACTTGCTTCTGAAGAATATAAATTATATTTTTCAATATTCCAGATTAATATTGATATATTTAGTTTTGAAGAAGTAATAATAAAATACAACGTGCTCTTGAAATAACACATATTTCGAAGAACATATTATTTTAATGTTTATCCTTGAAGGAAAACATGTAATTTATGTTATGTTACTTGATGAACTATTATATAATATTTAATCATATTCTTCGAAACTAATTATATTTTCTTTTTACTTTATTGTGCAATTAATCAAATACAAATATCACAAAATAAAGTTTGCTGCACTTGACATCTCTAGCACAAACTATCTATAATGAGTATTTGACGCTGATATCCATCTTGTCTTAAAAGATTTGGAAAAGACAATAAAAGAAGGAAACAAAGAATCATTGTAGGATCGTGCAAAAGCACTTATATTCCTTTCCATCATCTTCACGATGGATTGAAAATTGAATATCTCACTGAGAAAGATCCACAGATTCTTTGGAAAAAATTAATTGAGAAATTTAATCATCAAAGGATTATAGTCCTCCCAAAACTCGCTATGAGTGGATGCACCTTCATTTGCAAGACTTCAAGACTATTAATGAGTACAATTCTGAATTGTTCAAAATATGTTCAAAATTGACACTGTGTGGAGAAAAAATCAATGATGAAGATATGTTGCAGAATTTTTTTTTTCCACCTCTCGAATGTGCTCCTGTAGCAGCAATATCGTGAGCATGGTTTCAAAACTACTTAGAACTTATATCTTGCTTGCTTTTCTGAACAGAATAATGAACTGCTAATGAAAAATCATGGGTTACGTCCAACTAGTTTTGTATTATTGCCTAAAGCAAATGGTACTATATTGTCTGAAGTAAATGCAATATCAAGACAATGACGTAAACGTGGATGTCGAAGCGGACGCTGACGTGCGCGTGGAGTAAACATGGATAAAATAATCAACAAAGTTATCAACAATAAGACAATAATTTCAAAAGGCACAAAGCAAACGAAAGTAACACATTTAAAAAGGTACATGAAGAAAGTTGTTTTAGATATAGAATGAAAGGGCATTAGACATGTACCTGTCGTACGACAAAACGCCTTGTGGATCTCTACCAAAAATTAATCAAGGAAAATAGGAAAGTGGAGATAAATTTTGCTAACTATGATGGTCCAATTGATGTGACTCATTTGTATGTCTCCGATTTCTTTGTTGATCCAAATGAGAATATTGACCATTTGATTGGGTGTGGTGTGATGGAAGATATATATTAATTTTTTCTATGTTTCTAATATTTCCCTTTATTTTAGAAATTTAGTTTGAAATATGTTATTACTTTTTACAAAAAATTTGAACTTTATTATGCATCGTTAATTTCATAGTATTAATTATGTTTATCATTTTGAATTTAAATTCAAGTTTTTTTTTAAATATATCAATTTTGTAATATTGATAGATTCAAGACATCTGCTTGATTGATGTGCAACTACATATACTATTATTGAAGATAAAAAATATTTTTTTGGACTTAACATTAGAAAAAAAATAATGTTAATACAATATCAGCTGTATCGAATATCGTTGAAGTCTCCGAAAGACCTTGTATTATTTTACCAAATAATATAAAATTATCTATTGGCGATACACTTTATTTTAGTAAATTCAAAAGAAATTTGCTTAATTTTAAAGATATCCATTGTAATAAATATCATATTGAGACGATGCAAGAAAATAATGTAAAATATCTTTACATCACTTTTTTTTTATATCTGGTCAGAAGCAGATAAAAGAAAAATTTCATACACTTCCATCTGGTATGTATTATACATTTATAAAAATGGTTGAATGAAATAATGTCACGAACCAGAAGTTTGTTGACCCAAAAAACTTTATACTTTGGCATGATCGATTTAGATATCCAGGAGCTATAATGATGTGTCGAATAGTAAATAACTCACATGGACATCTTTTAAAGAATTAAAAGATTCTTTTACCAAATGATTATCCATACGTAGTTTGTTCGCAAAGCAAGTTAGTCATTAGACCTTCGACTACAAAGGTCAATATTGAATGTCCAACTTTCTTGGAAAGAATTTATGGAGATATATGTGGGCCAATACACCTACTATGTGGACCATTTCGTTATTTTATGGTATTAGTTAATTCTTCTACTAGATGGTCACATGTTTTTCTACTTTTCACTGGGAATGTAGCATTTGCTAGACTACTTGCTCAAATTATAAAATTACGAGCGCAATTTTTCAATTACTCAATTAAAAATATTCGCCTTGATAGTGCTTGTGAATTTAGATCACAAGCATTCGATGATTATTGTATGTCAATTGGAATTGTAATTGAGCATTCAGTTGCGCATGTCCACACATAAAATGGTTTAGCGGAATCGTTTATTAAACGTCTACAACTTATTGCTAGACCATTATTATGTAAACAAAACTCTTAATTTCTATTTGGGGTCATGCCATCTTACATGCTGCATCATTGGTTTGTATTAGACCAACTGTCTATTATGATTATTCACATTTGCAACTGGCATTCGGTCACGAACTTGTTATTTCTCACATACGGGTTTTTGATTGTGCAGTCCAAATCCCTATTTTACCCCACAACGTACTAAAATGGGCCCCCAACGAAGACTTGAGATTTATGTGAGTTTTGATTCACCATCAATTATTAGATATTTTGAATCTTTAACGGGCGATTTATTTACTGCACGTTTTATAGATTGCCATTTTTTTTATATCTGGTTCGTATCGATATGTTGGTTGTCGTTGATTTTCTTGGAATATGATTATATCTTTTGATTGATAGTAGTTTATTCATCGATTTCATGATGGAAATTGAAAAGGATGATTCACTTCAATCCATTAGTGTTGTAAAAATTATTCACATTGGAGTACCATGATGAGGAAAATTTAAACAAGAAAAATATTTTGGGGTTATGTTAGTAAAACTATTGTGAAACCCGAGAACATTTCTGAGAATTATGTGACATAGATAATTGGAAGTTAAACAAAGCAAAAATTCTTACTTGGATTCATAATTCTATTGAGCAATCCATTGGTATACAATGAAATTTGAAACAACAAAGGAAGTTTGGGATCACTTTTAGAAGCTATACATTAAATCTAACTTTGTAAAGTGGTATCAGTTGGAGATTGATATATTGGCATTACAGTAGAAGACTATGAGTATTCTCGAGTTTTACATGGCTATGAATTCCATTTGGAATGAGTTGACTCTTATAGAATAGCTAGATTGAAAAAGCATGTGATGAGTACATTACTTTAAGAGAAGAGCAAGGATTAGTCAATTTTTTATGGTACTTCACAGTGATTTTGAGGGATTTAGAGGCTCTATTTTGAGTCGCACTTTATTTCCCTCAGTTGATTTAGTGGTTAGTGAACTTGTAGCTTAGGAAACACATTTGAAATCTCTTCCTTCATCTAGCACCTCCGTGTTTGCTGTACCTCCCGACCGTCCACATAGAATTAGAATAAAGGTTATGTGCAAGTTGCTAGTAATGAGTGTATCTTTTGCAAACAAAATGGACATTGGAAGTCTCAATATCCTATGTTATTGAAGAAGCAACAGCCACAACAGTGATTTTATCGTCCTCATACTAGCATAGCTACTTCCATGCCAACTAATGACTCATTTATACTTGAACACCACCTTCCTTTAGTTCCATGTTGGATGATTTAGCATAGTAGTTTCAGAAGTTCTTAGCTACATAGTCACATACTATATAGCCTCTGCTCATATAAGTTTGTCATCCCGGAATCCCTCATGTATTTCCTAATGAAATTTTGACTCATAGGCTTCCAAACACATGCCATCTAACTTAAACTTCTTTAATGACTTAATCCTTCAAAATGTGTGGAAAAGGGGCTATATATAATGGAACTATTAAGAAAAAATTTCTTGTGTGACCGTTGATTGAGTAATTTGTGTCACATGAATGTTGATTTTTGTTTGGCTTCATAATGGGTTAGATTGGAGAACAATTATTATTATTATTATTATTATTATTATTATTATTATTATTATTATTATTATTATTTCTTTAGGAATTCAGCTTCATATCTATATACCTTTTATTTTCTATTAAAAAGAAAAAAAAGGTTCCGTGGTCTATGTTGTTTCATATTTCCACCACAAATAATTTAATTTACTTTCAAAAATCATAGCAATATATATAAAATAAAATAAAAGTCTTTAGTAGTAAAAAAAAAAAATGTTAAACGAAAAACAATTCAAGGACAAGATTTATCTCTCAGCATCATATATATATTTTTTTCATTTCGTCTTTTTTTACACAAAATTATATATTATCATTAGTTATATTTATAGTTCTACTCTTTTATAAATTTCTTATGGAAAAGTAAGAAAAAATTCATCTACAATCACTACTAAAAATAAACTTTTCACCTACGGATTAGAAATTGATTATCCGTTGGAAAAAGTATTAGACTTTTAACTACGAAAATTACAAATGAAATTTCCGTTGATAAAAATGGTAGCTCTTTTCCAATGGATATTCCATGCCTAATATTATTGTTTAATATACATACAATTTACCAACAATATTTTAGTAGGTGATGTAATTCAACTGTTTTTTCTAAAAACTGTATCAACCTTTCATCTGCGAATTTACCATGAGTAAATAGTTGTTCATATTACCAACGAAATTGCCATTGCTAATATTAATCAATTTCAAAGGAATTCTTATTCCACATCGAAAGTTCACAACAAAGTCTTTGGAGTTGCCATCTATAAATTTGTGGTTCAATAAGTAGTTAAACAATTTTTTGGGCCTTTCAACTCAGTTTGGTAAAAGTTAAAAAAATATAATTATTAAATAAATAATAAATAAATAATTTTTGTTTACCATGCCTCACACCTATGTAGTTATTTACAACACTGATTTTTACCAATTGTAATGGTAGACATTTATCAACGAAAAGTTGGTTAGTAATGGTTAAGATTTTTATCAACGAAAATTTCATTTGTAAAATATTTACTCTTTATCAACAGAAAATTCGTTGGTAAAAGATTTACTTTTTACCTACGGCACAATTCGTTGACAACTATCAGCGACCCTCCAAATTAACAACCTATTTGTGGTTGCTAATATTCCATTGGTAAAAAGTAATAGTAACATATATCGTGGTTTCAGGAACGGACAACTGTGCCCGAAACCATATATTTTTGTAGTGAATAGATACCAATATAATTACGCTTTTGCATTTTGAACAATATTTCAAGTTTAGAAATTATAGCAACTTAGAATGAATAAGAAAAGTTTTTAGCTACATAATAACCTCTAATATAAAAAAATATTTTAATTTATTCTTTTTAATTTTTATTCGTCAAACAAGGTTTTTTTTTTTTATGGGTCAATTTCACAAACGGTAACTTAAGCGAAAATTACAAAACGGTCACTGAAGTTTAAAAATTTTAGTAACGTTCACTTAAGTTTTGGGGCGCTTTAAAAAATGATCACTGAAGTTTAAAAACTTTCAGAAATGATCACTGAAATTTAAAAACACTTTTTTTCAGTTTTTGGACTACTTTTGCGACAACTTTTCGGCCATTTTCGACCACCAATACCGTTGAATTTTAATACCATTAGAAAGTCCACAATGTTCTCTTTAATTACGACTCAAAATCACCCCATAACTCCAAGGGATTCGACTCGATAATTGCCGCAATATTCGCCCAAAAAATTTGAAACCTGGCCTAGATTTTCAGTTTTTTTTGGCGATTTTTCGACGACTTCCGACCACCAAGACCGCCGGATTTTGAAACTATTGGAAAGTCCACAATGTTCTCTTCAATTCTATCCAAAATTTTCCCCAAACTCCAAAGAATTTGGTCGGAATAAACTTACAAAGTCGGCTACCCAAAAGGCAAAAAGCCGGGTAGATTTTTCAAATTTTTTGAGCTACTTTTGAGGCAACTTTTCGGTATCTTCCAACCATCAATACTGTCGGATTTTGATACCATTGGAAAGCTCACAATGTTCTCTTCAATTACCACTAAAAATCTCCCCAAACTCCAAAGAATTCGGAATAAACCCACAAAGTTGGCTACTCAAAAAAGTGAAAATCTGGGCAGAATTTTCAGTTTTTTGGGTGACTTTTGTAGTAACTTCCGACCATCAAGATCGTTGAATTTTGATACTGTTGAAAAGCCCACAATCTTCTCTTCAATTATCACCCAAAACTCCCCACAACTCCAAATTATTTGGCGAGAATAAAACCACAAAGTCAGCATCCTGAATCTGGATAGATTTTCGCCTTTTTGGATAGTCGACTTTGTATATTTATTTCGGCCGAATCTTATGGAGTTTGGGAGAGATTTTATATGGTAATTGAAGAGGACATTGTGGGCTTTTCAACGGTATCAAAATTTGACGGTCTTGGAGGTCAAAAGTCGCCACAAAAGCCATCCAAATTTTCAGATTTTTTGGGCTACTTTTGTGGCGATTTTCAGGTCGAATCACTTGGACTTACGGGAAGATTTTGGGTCTTAATTGAAGAGGACATATGGGCTTTCTAACGATATCAATATTCGACGGTATCGGTGGTCGAAAGTGACCAAAAAGTTGCCCAAAAAACTGAAAAAGTGTTTTTGAACTTCATTGGCCGTTTCTGAAAGTTGTTAAACTTTAGTGATCATTTTTGAAAGTGCCCCGAAACTTAAGTGATCGTTACTGAAAGTTTTAAACTTTAGTGACCGTTAATTTTTTCATAAGTTCAGTGACCGTTTGTGAAATTAACCCTTTTTTTTTTATTATAAGATAACAATTAAGAATTTTTATTTATTTCTATGCTAGAAGTTAGGAATAGAAGATAAATTTTTTTATAAATCTTTAAATATATCAATTAGAGAAAAAATAATATTTAATAAAAAATCAATACTTAGAAATATAGCAGGCAAAATGTTGAGTTAAATGTTTCATTAGCCACCGAACTTTACACCTTGTCATGGTTTAGTTACTGAATTTAACGAAGCTTCCCAATGGCCACTGAACTTAACTCTGTTGCACTAAATTGACCACTGGACGGATTCCGTCTATGGTTGATTCTACGTGGAGGATGGAAAAGTGACGTGGTAGTTAAAATTCTCCACATGGACGCCAAATCAGCAAACAAAATTTTACACATGCGAAATTAAAAAATACTTTTGCAAATCAACTCCAAAATCCCTCTCCCATCCCCATCCCCCCCCACCCCCACGCCCACCCCACCCCAAAACCCAAAACCAAATCCACAGCTACCTTACCGGCGTCGATGCGGTTATGTTTTATTCAAAAACCCTTTTACACAAATTTTGTTTTATGTGTTCTACTTTTCCTATAGAAAAACACTCTCTATCTCCAGTAACCCTTTTACACAAACACCAATAAATGACAAATAATTATAGGGGGGGAGAGAGGGAGGAGCAGAGAGGAAAATCATAACTCTTAATGACATATTCTGCATTCTATCTCCTTCAATTGCTCCAAAATGAAAGACCATTTAACGGTAATTTTTTGCTTTTCCTAATCAGTTAATTTCATTTATGACTTTGGTTGATTATTTAAATGTTGGAGATTTTTATTTTCACGAACCCTGCTCTTTTCATTTTTTTTAGGGTCGGGAAGGTTGCTGCTGCCGTCGACGGCGGCGAGGTGGCCGTGGAAGAAGGTGGCGAGTTACCTTTGGATTTGGTTTCTAGTTTGGCATGGCGACGGGAGTGGTTTTGGAGTTAATTTACAAAAGCTTTTTTGAATTTCATATGGGTAAGACTTTGTTTGGCTATTTGGCATCTAAGCAAGCAAATTTGTTAACATGTGGAGAATTTTAACTGCCACGTCACTTTTTCATCCTCCACGTAGACACAACCACAGACGGAATCCATCCGGTGGTCAATTTAGTGCAACGGAGTTAAGTTCAGTGGCCATTGGGAAGCTTCATTAAGTTCAGCGGGTAAATCGTGACGAGGTGTAAAGTTCAGTGGCTAATGAAACATTTAACTCCAAAATGTTATACAATCACTTTTTGATGTAGTTTTAAAAATTGATAAAATTTTAAATCAAAGTCAATAATTAATTTTAACCATACATTTCATTAACATTTATCAAATTTTACTATTAAATGTAATCACATCATATAACATGGTGTATTTTCTAAGTTTTCTTAACATTAATAGAGTATAATTAGTGTTAAAATAATATAAAGTGGGAGGAGAACTAACTGCTGAATGGAATTGTGTATTTGAAATTTGAGGAAACAATAGTGAATTATAAAGATAATCAATTTGTTAAAAATGTGAACATTTATATGAAAATGTTAAGCGACCGTTATTGATTTATATTGTTTACATTCATTTGCAATACAAATTCTGAAAAATATGTCCATTATATAAAAATGCAAATGTTAACATTATGTATATAATATTAATATTTTTTTAAAGCAATAATATTAGTAATTAAAATTGAGTTTACGGGAAATTTTATTTGCTGTGTGTAACTTGTATATAATAATGCTCGTAAATCTGTGATGGATATAAAACCCAACATTTCAGAATTTTTGCAATTTGAATGTTTTATTCATTAAAATGTTGACCGTAATTATTTGTTGGAAATAAATTAAATGTTAAAAGTATTTTTAACCATAAACTAATAAATGTGAATATGAAACGAGAAGTCGAATGTTTCTCACTATCCACATGTTTTATGTAATGTAGATTAAATCATGTAAGTTTATACAAATTAACATCATTACTGATTTAAAGATTGAGACCACTGATTTAAAAATTCAGATTTTGATTTTTAAATTTGGTGTTTATGCTGAGGTGTTTGAAATGTTCTAACCAACTTGTGGTCGTTCAGTTCGCTGATGGTGGACTGTCGGTTTTTGTGGTGTTTTGTATAGTTATGATGGTTTTTTTTAATGTTTTTGTGATGATGATAAGATGGCTTGGGTGATGAAGTTTGTTTTGGTACGTCTTGGGGATAATTATGATGGTGATAAGATAGCGTGAGTATGAGGTTTTATTTTGGTACGTCTTGGGGATAATGATGATGGTTGTTGATGGATTGTGATGTAGACTTGGTCAATTTGATGTTGGCGATGGTGACAGTGGAGATCGACGTTGATGATAGTAATGGTATTGATAGTGACGGCTGGCGGTATACATAGATTTTATAGGTGGTGGTGAAGATGACATTAGTGGAAAAGATGATAGTGTGAAAATAAATATTATAAGTAGTGGTGGTGGCGTTGTTTGTGTAACAATGAATGCTAGCAGCAATATCTGCGATAATGATGAAATTATATGGGAAAAAATGTTTAACCCATCAAGATACAAGTGATAGTGGTGGTGAAGACATGTGGTGAAATATGTGTAATATAATATTTTAAATTATAACAAACTGTTATAAAATTTGGTAAAAAAAAAAAAAAAATGCTGCCAAAAAAAAAATTAAAATTAAGACATAATTATGAAAACAAATAACACTAAACTGGACATATAATGGTTTTCACACTCTACTTTCTCATAGATTTTATTTATTTATTTATTTATTTAAATCACAACGGCACATTTCTATTTTACTATCGTTCCTCTCTCTATTTGTCACCCAAAATTATTAGGGCAATAATTGTCTTCTTAATAGTGGACCTACAGATTGTTATGTTGATAGGTGAGAGTCCGTAAAAGAGTATTAAAAAGCATTAATTGTTACTTTCATTATGATTTGCTTCAAATTTTCAATAATGAAAGCTAACACAAATAATTTTGTAAAGGGTTTGGACCCCCTCAAGTTTTATAGAAAGGGAATGACCTCACGCATGACCTAATAAGTGTGAAATTGAAATACTCACTCACATTGTTCATCTCGTCCAATGAACACGACACGAATGACGAAACAACACAATACTTTGTAAATGTTAGACGAACAATCACGTACAATACTATAGGAAAGGAATTCAATGTTGCATTTTATCGAAATGAATTTCAAGATTCTTGTCTCTCAACTTTTGTGCTCATAATTCTCCAAAAGGTGATTTTGTATTAAGATTACTATAACTTCGATATAGTCCTTGTTTAAGCATTAAAATTAAATTTCCTCCCAACCCCAACAGATTAGGCACAATTATGAAAATTTGAAATTACATGCATACTTTTTACATCCACATTCATAATTCCATTATAACATTTTATTATTATTATTATTATTTTTATTTTTTTGAAAAAGGGAAGTGAAAAATTAAGCCAAAAGCCAGAAATTTTTGTGACTTCTAGTAGTAATCAAATATCCTCCATATTTCTTGTTCTTCTTTCTCACTGCAATTGTCATGCAATTAGCATTTTGAATGCAGTAATCCACGACCCTATTTTTCTTCCTTAATCTGGTCGACCAAAATCTACGTAATCTCCAAATTATCGTGCGTTTTCGCTGTCCCAAAACTAGTAGTAAAACCCGTCTATGCTTAGCTTCTTCGACTATAATTTCTCCCTTTTCCTTGCCTTCTCGAAACACCATCTCCACGTTCACCTAATTCATCATAGCATAAATTAAATCATGAGGATGAGACTCAGCTTTTGATTGTGTAACGACTGAAAAATAACTTGTGCAAAAGATTATTTTGAAAAGACATTCATACAAAAAATATTAATAAAATCTGTTGTTGTCTTATCCAAAAGGCGACCTAGCATGTGTTGAGGTTGTTCCACATCGGTTGTGCATGAGGCTGATATTTAGTTTAAAAGTTTGAGGAAGAGTCTTACATTTTGAGCTAACTTTTTGGGTAAAAGAAACCTGATACCATCTAACACTGGTATCAGAGCCCGATTTATCAACAAATCTTCGGCCCAACAGTCATGAAGATACGAGTTTGAGTGAGGAGAAGACGGGTTTGGTCTCCTGCAAGGCCCGATTGGGAGACGTGTTTGGTCTCCCGCAAAACCGATGTGTGAGGAGGAGATTGTTGAAGTTATCTCACATCGATTGTGGATGAGGTTGGCATTCAACTTATAAGTTTGATGGAAAACCTTACCTCTTGAACTAGCTTTTGGGGTGAGAAAGATCCAATATCACCCAACAGCTCGTTTTACATTTTATCAAAAGAAATAAGACAAAATTAATATTAGACCGACATATATTTGTCATACAATGAAGAATATTTGAACTGAAGTATATAATTTACTCACCTCTGGTTTTCTTAATTGACATATATTTTTCATAGAATGAAGAAGTTCATATGCCCTTTGATTTATATCTCCACGATAATTTTCATCTGTAAAACAAATTTTCATCATGTAATAAAAGAATTTGCTGTCACGATCTCCAAAACTACGCCCCTCGACCGGAGCACTAGGTCGGTCTCCGAGGGGTAATTTGGGAACCATGACTAAAATTTCTCGGCATTTTTCCCGATCAAGAAAATAATGCAAAAATAAACAAATTACCTTTTTTGGTAACATGCAAGAGTATAATTGAATCCTTTGCTTGAACAGTATGAGAGAGTGCCCATTCTAGAGCACTTTTAGCTTCCGGGCTCGAATCGACCACTACCATCACTCTATTCCCACATTCAAATTCTGATTTCGACAAATTATTGTTGAAATTCAGTTCATTGACTTCACTTGAAGCATCGGATTTCTCTCGACCCTCTATGAAACTCGCCCTCTTCTTATACTGCACAGAGGGCGAACGGACACGAACACGAGCACGAGCACTAAAACGGATCGCAGCTCCATTCATGCACAATCCTGTCATTCTTGTATTGATTTTCAGTCACCACTCCCCATGAATTTGTGTGTGTGAACTGGTGGGTTTTTGGGATAGAAGAAATTTATAGAGGGCGTGGTTTGTGTAGGACATGTACGGATTTGCCCTCTATTCTTTTTTTTAATAATGTTTCATTAGACATTTGATAAGACCATGGGTATCATTTTCTTTGTTTTTTTGTCTTTATTCTACATTTTTCCAATGTGGGGTTTCTTGAAAGTGACTACCATAGCCCTAAATGACTAGTATTTAGATTGATTGTTCGATTTATGTACTGCTTGGTACTCATTCTTGTAAGAATGAGAAGGAAAAATATAGTTGTTACGAGATTCACACAAAAAGATAGAAAGTCAAATTGACGAATTGATGTAAAGGATAACGATCATATTTTTCATTTTTATGAGCCAAATAATGAGAATCGAACGGGCCTTAATATTATCACGTTAGAATAAACTAATTTAACTTAGTCGACTTTATTAAAGATGCCTATTAATAGATGTTAAAATATTATATGTCAAACCTTAGCTACATTGGTGGCGGGCAGACAAAACTCTGTAAAGCATTAAATGTTTCATTAATTTATTTTTTATTTTTTATGTCACAATCTAGTGGATAGGAAGAATTCCATGATTCTACTTCATGACTTGCATGTATACATTATGTCTATTTTGTGGAATTTTATTGCATCCTCTTGTAGTTTTATGTTCCCAATTTTATTGGAGAGAGAGAGGAGAGCATTAGCCATAGGTAGCAATAGGTCCCTATTCTTAATTAATAGGAACGAAAAAATGACGTCTAGAAAGTTTTGTGAAACGTCATTTGCCTATTTTAAAAGAATCTTTAAGTTGAAGTGTTGTTTTTATAGTCGATCGGGACAAAAACTCTTTAACTTGAACTTTATAAATTAGTTTCTTACATTCATTTCTTTATCAAAATCATATAATTATTCTTTAGATCTGTTGTATGTACAGAAATGGCTGTCAAAATTTCATCAGAAGACACATGGCAACAATCCATTGGATAATGACCAAAAAAAAAAAAAAGAAAGACAGATAATTTCTCAAACTCATTTTAACTACACATTTAATAGGATTTACCAATTGTATCAACTTTGCAACCTTACATTTTATCAATTTCTATCAAAATCTACTAAAAATTTATTTATTTTTATCAAAACCAAACAGGGGCTAAATAAAGTGAAACTGATGGTTAGCCCTGTTTGACAGCCATTCTTTTGAATTTAGGGGAAGAATGAGCTATGAAAGAGTAATTTTTTAAAAAATGTTATGTTAAAAAGTAGGAAAAATTTTGAGTTTACTTGAAAAATATTTTATTGTGAAAATTTGTGGTAAAAAATGAATATGAAAAATAGAGAGTTTTGAAAGAATAATTGTGAAACAGGGTATCGATGAGTTTTCATGACGTCATTAAGATAAATTTGCTCATTCGAGTGCTAAAAGTTTCAGCAATTGTTTTAGAGTAAAATGCATTTTTCTTCTTAACCTCGAAAGCACTCTTGAACTAAATTGTGTCATAATAAGTGTTAACCTTTGTTTGAGCCACATTTTTATCTCATTAAAATGAAAAATATGACAGTTATCCATCACATCAAGCCACCATTTTTGAATTTCTATATCTGGTGTGGGGTCAATAACGGCTCTATTTCTTATTCTCATTTTCGTTATAATGTGGCTCAAACAGGCTCTTAATTTCTCTAATGGTCAATGAAGTACGTGTGAAATTTAAATTTCGGATTGATTATTGAAGTATTATTTTAATCATATATTCACTAAAGTTAATAATAGTTTTACTGATGTTGACTTGATTTCACAATTGATCACTCATATTTACGTTACTTTCAGAGAAAATTCCACTGATGCCTCTAACCTTTATGAAATGTGCTAACCTTCTATTGAAGTAACAAACTAGGTCCTTGAAGATTAAATCCTTCTAATAAAAGTCAAATTGCCATGTGTAGTGCACAAGTCTAACTTTGTAAATGGCCAACAAATCAATACTTGATTTTATTTAAAACAAGAAAAGTAAATAGATAAAATTTAATAACAAAGAAAACTCTTTGCCTTCTCCAATATCCCACCCCTACTAATCCTGTGGACCCTTTGGGTTCACAGGAGACTTACAAACTCATTTCAATGCCTATTTAACGTCAAAATAGTCAGAGTTGAACGTATGATTTTAAGTCAATTTATAAGTGCGGTAAAAGTAATATTTAATACCAATTTGTTCGAAAGATTCGATGAGTCTCAAACGAGCTAAAGAAAATAAAATTTAGAATAAAAATTTAAGAGAAGAAAATTGCACTTTCAATACTTAACTTTCTATGATTCAAATTTTTTGTGGTGATCAAATACTATAATGAACTATATTTTATACTGTATTTGGTACATAAAAATCATTTGCTAATACATGAATTTAAACACCCATTAAAATTCCTAAATACACGAACAGAAATCAATTTATCTATAATAACTCTAGATACATATAAATCAAGATTCATAAAGTCAAAATTTATTGAGTCTAGATTAATGCGAATGTTAATTAATTAAGAATTAATAATAGGTATTTTGTAGTATTTAATACATATTGAAAAACAAAAAGCGAGGTATTATTAAAATAATTAAATTGTAGTAAGGTTAAAATCATCCAAAAAATGATTCTGAATTGACGTGATATTTAATATAATGTAGATTAGATAGATTGCATCTACAAATACCTCTTCTATTATATTAATGAAAATTTAAGGAATGTGACGTCAAGACTTGAATTTTTAGATATATTTGCAAAAAAATTGTTACAATTTCCCTTTACTTTTATTAGTCGAGTGACCATCAATGAAATCATTATTGACTTTAATGACAATAAAAATAAGAAAAATATTTTAACGATCATTCATAAAATTTCAAATATACTTCAGTGACCATTAGTAAAATTAACGAGTCTTGTAATCAAACTCGAAGAAAAAGTATTATAGAATTGAGGTAACATAATGAAAATGAAATCACACGANGTAAAATTAACGAGTCTTGTAATCAAACTCGAAGAAAAAGTATTATAGAATTGAGGTAACATAATGAAAATGAAATCACACGAAAGAAAGGGGAACAAATGAAATTTCATCATTAAAAATGCAACCTCAAATTCACGATATAGGTTTGAACGCGTTGTTTGTCAAAAAGTTGTAATAATGTTTTGTTTTAAGTTCAAAAATTAAATTATTAGGTGAAACGTTTTTCTCTGGACATGCAAAGCTATTAGGCGAATTTAAATTCACCATTTTTATGAAAAATGATACATAAGCGACGCTTCTAAAAATAAAGTCTTGCACGCAAAAAATATTTTTTTTTAATTTCTTTAGATATCATACGATAATAATGAAGTTCATATAACATTAGTCAAATTTTATAAAACATTTTTTTTTTGTTTATATGAATCAATATATGAATTTATTATTTTATAAATTTAATACTGTTTAGACGAGGAAGTTAATATAAATTTTTTAGTCGAAAACAAAAGGTTAAATTTCTCTTTAAAATTATCAGAATTTGGCCGACAGGAAATCCTATAGAGTTTGACATTATAACATATTAATTAGGGTAGAAACTTACGTCAACTATATTATGGAGTAAAAATTAAAAAAGGGGGACAGTAAATGGATGAGTCTAACGGAATCCAAGCAATGGGTCCCTCACAAAAGTTGGTATGGCTAGATCCACGCCATGATTGACGCAGCTTAATTAACAATTAAGCACTTCAAAATATATAGATCATTCGAGTTTGAGTTCATAAAAATAATAACGTAGATATTGATAATTGTATTTTATACACTTATTTGGACCTTTAAGTTAGAGTATTTACTAGTTATTATGATGAATTATGGTTTAATTTCATGTATATTGTGTTTGTTAGGTACAATTTGATATAAATGATGAAATTGGAGAAAAATTGTGAAAAGTGGCTCAATTGTAAGAGAGTTCGGGAAACAAAGTGCAAATACTCAAAAATTATGTTGAACCTCACAATGAAAATTCAAGAGTGCTAGGGATCAATTGGATGAAAAAAAAAGGAAAAGGGGTGAACTGTAATCAAAGTATTTTCATCCATCAATTTCCAGTCGAAAAAGTTATGCTTCGAAATTTCAGCTTCAGATTAACCCATTTTTGGCATAGAAAATGTTCGAACTCAAATAATGATATTCTAAAAAATTGTACTCCTTTGAATTAGCGTTTTAACGTACATTGAATCCCTTCAATATTCTAAAAAATTGTACTCCTTTGAATTAGCGTTTTAACGTACATTGAATCCCTTCAATTAGACATCGGGAGAGAAAAATATGTCAAAAATAGTGATGACTCCTTGGAATGTAACTAGGCAGTCGGTACAAATTTTCAGGCAAACTTATGCAGGCAACTTAGAGGTGTGCACCTCACACTATGCTAGGAACGCGCCTTCAAGAAATCTGGGAAGAAAATTTTGTTTCCTTATCTTGATTCGACAAGTTTTGAGATAATATCTTTGACATACTTTATAACCCAAGGGAGGTCAAGAAAATAAAAGGCTTGTTTTATCGTAGCTTTTGAGTCTAGCAAGAGGCAAAGAGTGAATTTATAACGAGAATTGCAAGTACAAAGTTCACATTGAAGATTGAAGTGCAAGAAATCAAGTTTTTGAGTTCTACATCTCTTTCTTTGTTTCGAGTTATGCCTTTTCATATATTTTTGTGTAATTTTAATATAATAATGCTAGGCTAAACTTCTTGAGTATTGGATAAATGATGAAACCTATTGATTCCCCTTTTTAATTAATTGATTAATTATTTTAGTGAAGTTTTTTGTTCTTGATCACTTGTGCATGCTTATTTTATTATTTGAATTCTTAATCATCATTTAGACAATTAGCTGCTCATTGTAGTGTTATGTTAAAATATTGTATATTTAACAAACGGACAATAGGTGTTAAGAATAATATTTATGATGTGTGCAATCTAGATAGATAATCGTGTGATTGAATGCATCTCTTTGCATATGAATTCAGACTAAGAATCGAATCCTGTTTAAGATATGTTTAATTTATCTTGGAAAAGTAGGTTAAACATGTGATGTGATCCAAGGGGATCAAAAATTATTAAGAAGCTTAAGGACTCGGCGCATGTTGACAAGTAGCCAAGACCAAGAATCGAGCTAAGTTCGAGACCTTGAAGAGCCAATAAAGTTGTCCAATTACTTGATTGAGCTATGGAGTACAAAATGTTGAAGTTAACATGCCAAACAACAACTTACATGTTGGTCAAGAAGGTCAAATCATGTTTGGTGTGTAGGATTCAAAGTTTTTGAAGATATATGGAAAAACTAGCTACGTAGATTAAAATGGGTATAACTTTAAGCTCGGGTGTCGGATTTTTACTCATGAGTACAATCCGAAATCATCACGAAATTCTGCACAAGAAAAAAGAGGTTTCGAAAATAAAATTATGCAATCGCATAGCTTAATCCATGCTATCGCATACTCTATGGCAGAACCAAAATTGAGGCTAAATGTTTGTTCTATGGGACTGCATTGATTTATACTTTGCTACCACATAGTACAACTTCTAGACGCTAATTTTCCTTTTCTTGTGAGTTTCCTAATTAAACTAGAATTTTATTTTAATTGATCTTTTGTAATCTTTTCGAGTTTATTTCCATTTTAGGTTTTCCTATATGTAGAATTATTATTTCTTATTGTAAAAGAAGACTTTTTGACATGAATTAATTGAGAGGTTTCTCGTGAGGCATTTTACTTAAAAAATCATTTGTTCTTGTTTGAACAAATTTTCAAACTTATTAAAAGTGAAATCTTGTGGCGTTCACAATCTGGGTGAGATTCATAAATTGTGTAATCAAAAGATCGACAAAATCATCGTTTGTTGATTGCTTGATTCATCGTTTTTTCGTTAAATCCAAAACCTTGACCCATTGGCTTTCTTGGGATTTGGTTTCAATCTAGTTATGGGTTTTGTAGCCGCCATTACTACGTGGGTTCATATCAACATGAGTGGATTATCGATTATCATAAATACTTGAAAAACACAAACTTACATGATTTGAGAATTGGAAATAGAGATTAATAAGTGAATTCTGAATCCCAATACATTCATCACATTATTTGATAAAAACCATATCTTTAAGTAATCTTAGTTAATCTAGATACAACAAAAAATCAACTCTTTTGTGTTACAATTATCTTATTTGATAGAAATTGGTAATTATAATTACAATTATTTCTCGTGAGACAGAGCGCTTAACTCACTAAATCTATTACTTGTCAACGATCTCATATGCTTGTGAGTTTTTACCGAACAAATTTTTAGCGTTTGCCGTAGAATAATTTTGTTTAATTGTAGCTATTAGTTCATATTAGATTTGATTTTCCTTTTGTTTTAGGCTACTTCACTTTCTTGTGTTTACTTCTTTTAGGTTGTCAATTTTATATGCAAGATTCGAACGAGAACTAGATCATTCTGATATATCGCAATAACAAAAGAACATTTAGATGTCGTAGAATAGAATAGAGAAAAGCAAGAAAAATGGCTGAGAATCAGAATCAAAATCAGAACGAGGTTTAGGATCCAAATCAATTGCCACAACCAATTTAGCAAAGACCTATTGCCAACAAAGACCCAATAATAGTCGAAGATTATGTTAATTCAGTTTCTAGACCTGTAGAATCTATTATCATCTATCCTCTTTTTAGATAGGCTAACTTCCACTTTCGACCAAATGTCATCAACCTCTTTCAGAATCATCAAGTTCTTGCAAAAAGATACAGAGAATCCACATGAGCATATACGAGCTTTTTTTATGTTGTGTGAAGTTGTCAACCACGAGGGGATGTCAATAGATACCTCTTCATCCGTCTATCCCCTCACATCTTGAAGAAAGTTGCAAAAGAATGGTTTCGCTCTTTACAACCAAGAGTATCATATCGTTGAATGATATGGTACAAAAATTCACCATAAAATTCTTCTCACCAACTCAGGTCATTTAATCCAGAATAAAACTCCCACTTTTTAAACAAAGGAAACTCGATAGTTATCCAGAGTCATGAGAGAGGTTTAATGATTTGTTTAGGAATTGTTCCAATCTTGACATTTTCAAGCAAGCTCGGGTATATATATTTCACTATGGACTACGAGTAGAGTAACATAATATGACAGATGCTTCGACGGATAATTCAATGATGAAGATGGATGTTGATGACGTCTATGAACTATTTGAGAGGATTGCTGAAAATCAAGCTAATTGGCAGACTAATAGGAACTTTCCTAAGAAATCAATTGGTGTTCATAATATTGGTGTAGCGACAGCATCAACAGCACAAATGGAAGTGGTAACAAAGAAGTGAGACATCTTGACTTAGTCTATGAATAAGGTGACAACAGTCGACACCAAGTTGTATATATAGGTTGCAGGATAGATCATACCATTACAAGTTGTCCCTTAGCTTCCACTCATATAGTTCAATTTGTCGAGGTCAGCTATACACAGAATTCACAAAGATAGCAAAATTGCCCATGCTCTAACACATAAAATGTAAGTTGGGAGATCATTCCAACTTTTTATGTACTGATAATATGGGTCATATTTGAAGGATCTACTTGTCAAGTACATCACAAAGATTGAGACTATATTCTAGAATCAGTGGTTAGGCAGGACAGATCGCAGTTACTTTGTCCAACATAACACATGGTACCTTGCCAATTGACACAAAAAAGAACCTAAGGAAACATGTTTAAGCAGTTGAAACAATGGATTATACAATAATGGAGACATCATCGGTTAAGCAAACCACTTGTGTTCGATCTTATGTGTCGCCTATTCCATTTCCTCAAAGAATTCAAAAGTAGAGTGTGTTTTTGCAAACTTATTTAATACCTAATTACGCTTACTATTGATGAAAACAATGATATCGACTCACAATTGTGTAGTTTTGACTTTGGTAGGTTATAAACCCTACATGAAAATAGAACAACGCAAAAACGAGAAGAAAAGGACAAAAATCGTGCAAAATTGTGAAGTTGGGGACCAAAGTGCACAAGTTAAAATTTTGAAAGACTTTGGGTTGCAAATTTTGGTAGACATGATTAATATAGAAGTCAAATTTTGAGGACCAAATTGTACAAGATCAAAGTTGAGGAATGGGTGTACAATTATCTTAGGGACTCGGCTGCAAAATAAAAAAAGAAAACAGAAAAAAGGGGAAAAGAAGAATGGGTCAATTGACGGAGAAAAAAACATAGGGATATTTAATTATTTTGAGTAATTTCAAGGAACTTTTTGTAATTTTTGAAAAGGATTTTAAGTAGAAAATGGGCAGCCACCTGCAGATTCTTCTTTCTTCATTTTTCTTTTCTTTTTCTCTTTTTTTCTTAGATTTTTCTTCGTATTTTGGGGAAAACCATATATTACACAAAGGAGAGTCAATCAAAGATTTGGAGAGATTAAGATTTAGTCATTATCTTCACAAATCTAACCAAAAGGAGTTGTATCTTGAATCTTGTACTTTCTTCATTATTATCTTCTATTTGCAATGTATTTGTTGACACGTTAAAAGTGTAGCCCAAATCGAATAGCTCAAAGAATGAAGTCCAACTGGGCAATTCAGGATAAAGGCCCAAATAGGGTTATTAATGAATGTAGTGGAAGCCCACAAACGCAGTAACACCATTGCCCAACTTGCAAGACGCCCAAGATCTGAGCGAATGAAGTGCCTTGCAGTCACCCAGAGTTATGACCCTGTTCTCGTCCAAACTTTCGAATCGCCCAGGATCTTAGCAAACATAAGATGTTATGGTTATCCAAAAGTGCAGTTATCGAAGCAGTTATTGAGTAATCTTATCACGTTCCACGATTCAAGGAGTTTAGTTGAAGACGGTTGAACGACAAAGAGTAGTGGCAGCAGTTAGAGACGGTAGTTCCACGATAAGTTGGTCAGCATGAAGAAAATGGGTAGTTATAAAACAGTCAAGCAGTTTCTAAGCGGTTGATCACGAAGAAATCATCAAGGGAATATAAAAGGAAGAGAAGACATAGAGCAAAAGACCCCGAATCAAACACTCTCAAACAGAGAACATGTAATTTCAATTTCTTAATTTAGACTTAAACATTTCTTTTCAGTACTCGTGTGCTTGCGCCCCTTGGAGGCATTCTGTTTAAGTTCCAATTGTAAAGTCATCGCCAATAAAACACCCATTTTTGAGACTTTGTCTCAAGAGGTTCGTTCCTTACACAATCGTCTGATCCCTTTTAAATTGTTAGCGACTACCTGCACGAAACAATTTGACACGCCCGGTGGGACATTGGTGTTTGGTGTTGGAGATACAAAAGGTGAAACAATATGTCTCAGAAATCTGATAAGAAAGTAAGTCAGGGAGGAGTCCAGTCTGTGATCGAGCGATATGAGGAGCAACATAGCTCTCCACGAACAGATGGACAGAATCAGAGCAATCATAGTCGTTACGAACCAATGACAGAGTTGAGTCCTCGAACCATGCGTGCATTACTTGGAGAACTCACACAAGATGTCATTGAACAGGTAAATCTACGAAATATTCATAATATGGAAAGACTTACCCAGAATGGGATTGCACATTATGACAACATGGTCAAACAACTGAATACTTTAAACAAAATAATGAATAAGTTAGTAGGCCAAATTTGTCAGCCAGTTGTGCCTCTTGCAAACCACTTTCAAATTAGGACAATTGTGGGACATAATCCCCTAGTCCTAAGTTTAAATCAAGGGGTAGAATCACCTTTTGATCCCTCTACTTCAAACCAGGGGGTGGTATAATACTAAATCAGAATAGTGGCAATGGTACATCTAACTTGGGGGGTAACTTAAACGTAAGAGATAATGTCCTAAATAATGGATAGAATACCCCAAGTGTTAATGATGGAATAAATGTTCAGGCTAATGGTAACAATGACCCAAATCATGGCAACTTTGTTGTCAACCAAGGACCAAACATCAGGCTTCAAACAAATCAACCGGTCAACCAACCTGTAGGAATTCCATATGACCCCAATGTCATGTTGAGGAATCAGATTATGGAAATAGTGCAGGACCATATGGCTTTTGGTGTACGTCCTGTCATTTGGCCGACTTACACAAAGCCATTTCCTGATTGGGTAGACTAAGCATATCCATGGCCTAGAGGATATAAAGTGCCAGAATTCTCACTGTTTACCGATTTAGGAAAGGTGTCTACTCTAGAACACATAGGGCAATTCACATTGCAAAGTGGTGACATAACTGATTACCATAAAATGAGGCTGTTTCCTAGTTCATTAACAGGAGTAGCCTTCTCCTGGTTCATCAATTTACCAGCAAACTCTGTCCAAACATGACAACAATTTGAGCAATTGTTCCATGCTCAGTTTTATAATACTGAGTCTGAAGTTACTTTGGCCGATTTGGTGAATCTACGTCAAATGTCAAACGAATGGGCAGAAGGTTTCCTTCAAAGGTTCAAGACGGCAAGAAGTAAATATTTTGTACCTTTGCCCGAAAAGGAGTTTGTCAAAATCGTTCAAGGTTGTTTAAGCTTTGATTTGAAAAAGAAATTCCAAGATAAGGAATTTTCTGATCTTTTCTAATTGAGTGCGAACGTGATTAGGTATGAACGATTAATAAGAGAAGAAGAGCAAATGAAAAATTCTAGTAATGAGACTTCTTATAGAGACCCAAATTTTGATGTTCATACCATTAATGACGAGTATTACGATCAAACCGAAATGTGCTTTGGCCAAATTAGTTAAAGGAGACATGTATACTTGTCCTATAATGGCTAAGCCTAGACCGTCGAGCAAGGATGAGCCTATAAAAGATGAAAACATAAAGACTAGAACATTCTCGTTCGATGTGACCAAAGCTGACCTTATATTTGATAAATTATATAAGGATAAGTAGATAAAGCTGAGCGATAAAGTATAAATTACCAAGCCCTGAACAAGTTAAGGGTAAAAAATATTGTAAGTGGCATAATGAATGGTCACATTTGACTAACAACTGTTTGGTTTTTCGCCATGTGTTACAGGATGCCATTGAATCAGGACGAATTACGTTCAAGGATAAGAGGAAGATGGCAGTGGATGAAAATCCTTTTCCACGGCCACTTGGAGTGAACATGGTGACGTCTGGTTTCAAAAATAAGTTGTCAAAATTCAAGTTAGTTATAGATGATGGAGAAGAAGACATTGGACCACATCCCAACGTCTTTGAACGTATCAAAGGGAAGGAGCCCAAAAAGGATGAAGGCGTCCTATGTGCAAGATGCAAAAAAGAAGTGAGTGCAAATGCAGAGAAACCAGGGATATGGCAGCATCACCATCGCCCTAGTTTTTTCCCAAACGCTCAGCCTGGTAGAGGGCGGGGTATATCATTCTATAAGGGACCACCTTTTGAGAGGCAGTTCGGGCCAATAAATAATGGGAGAACATTCAAATCGCAACCTCGCCAACCAATGTATGGCATTCGTTCCAGTATAAGGCTGGAAGGGCGATACCTTTCAACGAGATGACTAGAACCCAACAACGGCATTTTCAATAGAACTATGGGCGAATGATGAGGCAACAACAGGGAATGCTACGTCCTAAGGCACCTAGAGTACTCGAGGCGGCCAATTAAAATGTTCTCAAAGACAGTGAAGAGACTGGTACAGGCGAACCTATGGAAGAATTGCCAGAGACTTCTTCTGGGAGGTTATGGAAGAATTGCCAGAGAGTTCTTCTGGGAGATCGAAGTTTGAGCGAGACAGAAGGGATGGAGAAGATCCAGATTAGCCCCTTACTATTCAGTTTGGTACGTTACCTCCTGTCGTGGCTAATAACTATTTACTAGCCAATGAGTTCAAGAATAAAGGGAAGGGAGAAGAAGAAAAGGAGGATAACGAAGAGGAAGCATGCATGCTGTAATATGAAGAAGGCCAAACTTCTAGAGAGGCCTAAAATGGTGAAGAAGATGATGGTATGACAGACATCGAAGAGAAAATCGATCTGGAAGCAGAAAGGAGAAGAAGAGGAGTATCGTA
>NC_036259.1:11644376-11650419 GCF_002742605.1 Olea europaea var. sylvestris | reverse complement strand
TGGGTATTCAGGATACAATCAAATTTATATAGTTGAGGAAGATATACACAAAACTGCCTTTAGATGCCCTGGGTTTCTAGGATATTTTGAATGGGTAGTTATGCCTTTCGGCCTGAAAAATGCAGAAGCAACTTATCAAAGGGCAATAAATTTGATTTTTCATGATATGATAGGCTAGTTTGTTGAAGTGTATGTAGATGATATAGTGGTCAAATCCATTAAAGAAGAGGACCATTTTGAACAATTAAGATGTTCATTTGAGCGAATGGAGCAATATAAACTAAAGTTGAATCCCTTGAAATGTGCATTTGGTGTTAATATAAGGAATTTTCTTGGTTTCTTAGTACACAAAAGGGGGATTGAACTTGATAAAAATGAAGCGAAAGCCATTCTAGAGGCCAAATCACCTAGCAACAAAAAAGAATTGCAAAGGTTTCTAGGCCAAGTAAACTTTTAAGACGCTTTATTTCTAACTGTGTAGGGCAAACTAAAGCCTTTTCGCTGCTTTTAAGTTGAAAATTCAGGACGAATTCGTCTGAAAAGAAGAGCATCATAAGGCTTTTGAAAGCTTAAAGACATATTTATCGAGTCCACTAGTGTTGGTGTCACCAATCCAAGGACGACCAATGAAAGTATATGTATCGGCTGAAAAAGAATCAATAGCTGGAATGGTCGCGCAGGAAGACCAATTTGGTGAAGAAAGGGCGATTTACTACTTGAATAGACGGTTAACAAAATGTCAATGTAATTATTCTGCCATTGAAAAATTATATCTTGCATTGTATTTCACATGTACAAAATTAAGGGCTTATTTATGGCCCGTAATCGTTTATTTAATTTCTAAAGTAAATTTGGTTAAGTATATGTTCTCTCGCCGTATTTTACACCAAAGAGTAGGCCCTTGGACGTTAGCATTATCAAAATTCGAAATACAATACATACCCCAAAAGACAATAAAAAATCGCGCATTGGCTAATTTTCTGGCCGATCATCCATGCCTTGACATGCCTGAAGAAATTGAATTAGAAATCAATTTATTCGAAGTAAAACCTTGGGTTTTGTATTTCGATGGGTCAAAAACCTCTAAAGGTGCAGGAGTAGGAGTAGCATTGATAAATCCTTTAGGGATTTGCTACAAGTTCGCATTCACTTTAGATAGGATGTGCACCAACAATCAAGCCGAATATGAAGCCTAAATCGTGGGCCTAGAATTAATGATAGATATGGAAGTAAATAATGTGATCATTAGAGGCGATTCTCAATTGGTCATTCACCAATTGATTGGTGATTTTAAGTGTCAAAGTGATTCCATTATAAGTCTATATGAAATCCCCCAAGAGTTGTTGGAAGAATTCGACCAAGTAGAGCTTCAATGCGTTAATAGGATATATAATGACGTGGCAAATGAGTTGGCCCAGATGGCCTCAGGGTACTCGAAGGTTTTAAATTGGAAGTCTACTTATGAGTATGGAACAATATTGCCCGTGGTCCAAAGAAGGGTGAGAACGATTGAAATTCATTGCATACAAGATGGAGATGCGATAGATTGGAGGGCAGAGATTAAAATGTTCCTTAAAGAACCTAATATAGGAAATAGTAAAAAAATGAAGTTGCGTTTGCTAAAATATACACTGATAGATGAAGAGTTGTTTAAGAAACGCTCTGATGGTATATTGCTAAAATGTGTAAGTTTGCAAGAAATCAGGACAATCATGGCTGAAGTACACGAAGGGATATATGGAGTTCATCAAGCTGGCCAAAGGATGAGATGGTTAATTATTAGGAATTGATATTTTTGGCCAAAGATGGGAGAATCATGCGTTCAGTAAGCAAAGAGTTGTCTAGCATGCCAAAAGCATGGTCAAATACAAAGGGCGCCAGCACGAGAGATGACACCTATTATCAAACCTTAGCCATTTAAGGGTTGGGCGATAGACCTGATAGGGAAGATTTATCCTCCATCGCCCAAGCAACATACCTTTGTTATAGTTGCAACTGATTATTTCACTAAGTGGGTAGAAGCGATATCTTTAAAGGAGATCACCCAAAATAATGTCATAGAATTTATTCGTGATCATATTATTTATAGATTTGGAATTCCACAAACTTTAATGGTAGATCACGGAACTTCTTTAAATGGAGATCAAGTGAATGAATTCTTGAGCGAGTTTGGAGTTAAATTAGTAAACTCCACACCATATTACGCTCAATCCAACGGACAAGCAGAATCTTCTAATAAGATTCTAAAAAATATCATAAGGAAAATGATAGATAAAAATGTCAGAAATTGGCACGAATGTCTTAACAAGGCCTTATGGGCTTATAGGACGTCGCCTCGATCAGGTACCAAAATTACTCATTTCCAACTTACTTATGAACAGGAGGCCGTTTTGCCTATGGAAATCAACGTGCAATCGATCAGAGTGTGTTTGAAACATAAGTTAAGTGGTGATAAGTATACTGAATCACTAGTTCAAAACTTATTGGAGTTGGACGAATTGATAGATAAAAATGTTAGAAATTGGCACGAATGCCTTAACAAGGCCTTATGGGCTTATAGGACGTCGCCTCGATGAGGTACCAAAATTACTCATTTCCAACTTACTTATGAACAGGAGGCCGTTTTGCCTATGGAAATCAACGTGCAATTGATCAGAGTGTGTTTGAAACATAAGTTAAGTGGTGATAAGTATACTGAATCACTAGTTCAAAACTTATTGGAGTTGGACGAATTAAAGTTGGACGTCCTAGACAGATTGCAAGTTCAAAAACGAAGGATGGCTAAGTTTTATAATAAAAAGGTTATAACCAAGTCGTTCAGTGTAGGCAAATTGGTTTGGAAAACAATACTCCCTTTGGATGACAAAGATCCAAAGTATGGCAAGTGGTCACCCAATTGGGAAGGACCATATAACGTAAATAGTGTGTTGCCTAATGGAGCCTATCATTTGGAAGATTTAGATGGCACCAAGCACATGAGGTTCATTAATGGTAAATATTTGAAAAAATATGTTCCTTCCTTATGGGAAAGTGAATAAATAAAAGCGTAATCAAATCGTATTGAACGATCGTAAATAAAAAAGGGCCGAAGCGAAATACACTCAAATAAATTCCTTTGTTATCAAACGTTCATTACGAAGTTTCAAAATACAAAATACTAAATGCTCTATAAGTTACAATTGAGAGCAAACTAATCTCTAGGTCGATCGCCAAGTAAGAGAGTGAACTAGCCTTGATTGCTATCCTGATCGCATTGCTGCAAAGGCAAGCAGAGAGGCCGAGAAGCATTCTCAGCAAGTAGAAAGGAAGAAGACGCACCCTCACATCGCCTTTCTAAATGCATCGCTACAATAACGGGCAAGGAGGCTGAGAAGTATTCTCAGCGAGCAAGGTGGCTTGCAGGCATCCTCAAAAATTGTCTTCCATCATCGAACTCCTTGTAAGGAAAATGTAGACGATGGGAAGAACTTCGCTGGCCAAAGGATATTTCCTATATCTTCCATACCAAAGGTGACATAAAAAAAAGATGGCAAAATGGGCGGATCAAATGATCCATTTCCATGGAAGATGAAGGTTTTGGATCGATTGTCCAAATGCCAAACAATGGCAACAAATTGGTTTTGAAGAAAAGAATGGAAATGAAAATGACAAGTGTGGAATAAAAGTGCACTTATAGGGGCGTGAAGGTGAAGAGACAGAATATGAACAGCCACATTCGTGCCTAGTAACTGGAATCAAATGACCCGAAATCTTAGGAAAAGAGACAAAAATACCAAGAGAAAATGTGTGTGAATCTTAGCATAAAGCAGTTAAATGCTTAGGGGGTTGACGATTAAAGACGACGTCAATAAATACACAAGAAGACAAATTAATCGTTCATTAATGATAATGGCTGTTGGTACATTCAGAATTACCAATGGACATCAGTACGAGGTTACAAGGGGAAAGTTAATGCGAAGTTACAAAAAGAAAAGTTAAGGCATTATATATCTTAATTACAATTTGCCCTAGACTGAACGAATTCTTTCCCTAAGTCTTTCCCAATCCTCGCTCTGCCGAGAAGAAGTGATATCCAATTCAGCTACAAAATCATCATCAACTTCCAGCTTCTTGTACTGCTCGACCAAAAACTTGGTTCGCTCAATTCCTTGGGAGGCATTACATTTTTTAGCAGCCATTCTCACCTTGCAATCGTCCTCCTTGCTTGAAGCTCCTTCATTTGTGCAGCCAAACTGGTCATCAAAGAGTCTTCAATCATAACTTCGAAAGAGATTTCTTTCAATTCGTCCTCAGCTTTGTTGATCTCCAGAAGCAAAGACTCTCTTTTAGATACAGCGCGAAGATATTGAGACTCTTGGCCTTCAGTTCAACATTTTTGGCTAGCAAGGAGAGAATTTCGGAATGGACAACTTTCAACGTTACTTTAAAATCAGCAGAAAGATTGAGAGACAGAAGTGTCAGCGCTTGCGCCAACTTCGCACTCAAATGCTGAAGCTTATCCTTATGTTTGGCAGCACTAGCCTGACCGATGTCCATATCCATAAAGGACACATACTCAAATATCGATTGCTTGAGAAACTTCATATCTTCCTCTGAAGAAGTAGAAGGATGACCGGTTGAAGTAAGGCGAGACGTCTTGACTTGTCCCCAGAAAGTGAACAAGTCTTGGATGGAACGCACAATCTTATCAGCATCCTGCAAAGAAAATTGCCAACATTGAAGGTTTTCGCTACAATAAACAAAGTGGAAGTAAAAGTTAAGCAAAGATTACCTTATCAGCAATCTTGGGAGGTGGCATATCCCCAGCCAAATCTACCACCTATGGCTCCACCACTTGTGAGGACATCTCCTTGTCTGGGCAAGAAGACTTTGCCACAATGGGCAAACCCATGAGAGCATCTGCAGAACTCAAAAAACAACAAATCAAAAACCAATAACACAAGTAAAGGTAAAACATAAAAAAATGTATTACCTTCTGGTTCGACATTTGGGGGGTTGACGCCCTAGGAAGAAGGTGGCTCATCCGTTGGTTGTGATGAGGATTTCGGGACTGAAAGTTTCTCTTTAAGCGTAGTCCCTTCATCAGCTGGTTTGGATGAAGCACCCTCAGCAGAGGATGATGGAGCAGGAGCTGCCAACACTAAAGCCTTCAGATGAGAGGCTGGACTTTTCTGAGAAATCCAAATAAACCATCAGCAGATAGAAAATTTTCAAGTATAGAAAGGTATGCTTGTAAGTAAACTAATTTAATTACCTTTCTCCTGATGATGAGAGGAGTGTCATAGGCTGGCCGTTTGCGGCTTGGGGCACTCTTAGCTGCAGTGGGCTTGGTAAGAAGAGAAGTAGATGGACGAACAGATTGTTTAGCATGAGCAGTGGAGGAAGGACTCCTAATGAACACGGGGGTGACAAAGCTGGAGAAGTGGAAGAAATGTTTGGTTGATCCAGTGAATGGAAAGCACGATTGGTATCGGTTGCAAACAATCTGCGCTTCATTGATGGTCAGAGTTATTCAAAAAGGGGATGGATGGCATGACTAGGATTGAAGGGGGCTAATGAAAAGTTACTCGTCAAAAGAATATTGTGAGCATATATAGCTTCTGCCTCTTCCTTATTAATGGCGTGGAAGCGATCTATCAAATTTTGTGAATAACAAGGGGGAATAGGCCAAGTTTGGCCAAAACCAAGTTGACGAGCAAAAAATTGGGGAGTATATATTTCAACCCCAACTTTGGCATTGGTTCCAGTCAAAATATCATGGAACAACTCCCTCCCGGTCAAAAACTGAACCCAAATGAGTAGGGAGGTGCTCGCACTGTCCAGGGTGGATGGGGATTGCACATAATCTAGAGTTAAAGGTGGAAGAAAAGGAAAGAAAGAAGGAATTGAATTCAAAGTATAAAAGAATGAAAAGATGTCCCTTCTGGACATATTTACAGGGCTCAGTGGGTCAATAGCTAGCCCGTAACAGCTAACAGAATGAAGGGACAAGGATAGAGCACCAAGTGATGGAAAATAGGCTCTCAACCACATTTGAGTGAAC
>NC_036259.1:11622685-11641910 GCF_002742605.1 Olea europaea var. sylvestris | reverse complement strand
GAAAACAAGCACTGGGTAATTTTGATGATAGTAACATGCTCGCAGGAGATTATGTGGCTGATGATTACGACGATGACAACAAATTTTTTGGAGATGGTCCTCCATTTTTAAATGAGAAGGTACTTGCAAAATATTACAATGAACTCGTCAAATTGGATAAAGAATACATGCTTGTGGGAGATTACAAATATTGGGATTAATTTCGAAAGTGGGAGTATAATCCGCTTGACGAAGTTAATAGGAAAGACACGCCATTGCCCGTGGAGTTCGATGGTGGACCGGTCATTCAATCCAAAGATGAATCAACTATTGAAGAAGAACTTGAAAAGAATGACAAATTAATCATAATGGAGCTATACGAGGATATGGAAATCAATGAGGAGAAAATCAACTTTCTTCTGACTTAGTTGATTGCCAAATATTGATTTTGTGATTAGGCCTGATGAGGAAGTAAAAATCTTCATAGTTGAGTTTGAATTGGATGAAATAGGCAAGTCCTATTATAGGGAAAGGGACAATGTTGAGTTTTGGAAATCTAATGAAAAGTGAAATAAAGCTAAATGAAGGAAAATAGGCAAGGCATCCAAAACCTTCTTTAGATCACGAATCAATTGCTAATATCGAGCTAAAGATGATAAAGAAGCGTTTATTGGGAGACAACCCAACTTTCTAACTCTTAATTTTTTTATTTTTCATTTTTTGTCATTAGATAATAATTTTGGTAGTTATATAACTTTTTGAAGTCCTATATTTATCATGGTTCTCAACATGTCGAATGTTTATTTTGACTATGTTGGTCATACTTACCAACTTTGACTCTAAATCTTTTAATTTACTCATTTCTTATGACTTTGTAGGACACCACAATTATTTCATGAGATACTTATTGAAGGAAATGATTTGTGGTCAAGTAGAGGGTTGATCACAAGTTTGGGGATGAATTAAAGATGAGCAATGCAAGAGCATCGCAAATCTAAATTGAGTAGGGTACCCCTTCACAAATATACAACCGGAGAAGTTTTGTTATCCCCTCTTCTCTTTTATCTTGTTCTTTATACATTGAGGACAATGTGTGATTTAAGTTTGGGTGATTGTGCTTAAATTGTTATGATTTAGGATTGCTTGATGTTTAAAATTGTTGTGGATTCATGACCTATATATGACCAAATATGCTATGTGCTAAAATATTTTCAAAAAAACAAAAAAAATTTATTATCCATTGTAAGATCTTGAGTTACTTTGAACACAATAGTCATGTTTAATTGTTATCTAAATGCGGAAAATTTTGATTGATGGAGAGATTTTTGAATTGGTAGAACTAGGTTGTAAGTTGTGTTTAAATGTCTATCTATCCTACATTATCTTTTCTTTCGCTTAACCTTGTTGTGAGATTTTAGGGGTGGTTAAGCCAATGAAGAATATTATCTAGAAGTGTGTTGATTCAATGCATGTTAAAAATATTTGTGTAAAGTATCTTTCGCTATGTATAAGCTAAGTAATTAAATATGCTTGGAATCTAAGCCCCATTTTGTTTAGTTGTGCTTAAAAGAATGATATTGCACTTGTTGAATCTTAGGCCTTACTTTGTAGCCATTTTAACTTGGGTTATTAAGTTCATTGGGGTATCTAGAAACCGCTACAAGGGCAACAAAAAAATTAAGGGAGTGAGGTAAAATACGAGATTTAATTGAAAAAGAAAAAAATTGTTATTGTGCAATTGTATTTGATATTTAAGCTTAGAAAACTAGTGGGGTTGAATTACTTAGTATGAGCTTGAATGTGGAAGCACTCATTACTGGAGAATTATCACATAACTAGATATTGAAATTGCCTGTTAAACTCAATTGATATAGAGAGATAAAGAAAAAAGTGATTGGAGAGCAGCCCGTACATTTACCTTTGGGAAAGAAAAGAAATATCTATTTGAGGAATGTAAATCTCACAAGTGGGAAAAGAAATATTTGACTACTAAGGTTCAGGTTTTCGATAATATGAATTTTTTTCCATCTTAACAACTTTTCCTAATTTAGATGATGATTGAAAGTGACTTCACACACATATCGATCAAACATTGGGTAAGCTTAAATTATTTTTGATAGTATTATTTGGAGGCATACTTGTGAATTGAATATATAATTTTACACTCGGTGATACTTTTAACAAGCTACTAGTGTGTTGATTATTATCATGTTTCCTTGATTGTGTTGCAGATAATTTTGCTCTGGACGAGAAGAAACTTAAGTTTGAGGGTATTTGATAAATGTGTTTTTACAGACTTATTTAATATTTAATTATACTTATTATTGATGAAAAGAGTGGATATTGACTCACAATTGGTAATTCTGACTTTTGTAGGTCATATGTCCCATATGGAAATAGAAAAAAGCAAAAAGAAGGAAAAAATGACAAAATCGTGCAAAATTCTGAAGTTGAGGACCAAAGTGCACAAATAAAAAAGTCGAAGGACCTTGGATTTTAACCTAGCTCGGATTAATTTCAATATTTGCTTTTACTGTTTAAATACTTATTTTCAAGTGTTTCTACCATTGTATTTTTCGCATTTTCATTTATATGGCCAATGAATGATTATGTCTAGTGATTTAAGTATCATTCAAAAGAAGACTGTACATTTTAGACCAAACAATAAGAATCATAGATTTGTGTAGGAGATAGAGATTTACTCCTAACTCTAGATGACCCAATGAACTATTTTCACAAAGATTTAATGTAGTTTTTGGTTTTAATTGAGATAGATATATAATAAACCAATCAATTAGAGTTAATTTTACTCGAGAGAGGTAATTAACCAAAATTGAAAAAATCGGGTCTAAAATCGTAAACGTTTAATTTGTTAATTGGTTTGTGGAAAAATGAATTAGGTGACGGTTAAGCAAAACCATGAATTCAACCACGTTTTCCTCCAAAAATTTCAAGAATTTTATGTTTTGTTATTTTCATATAGTTTTTAGTTATTTTCTCATTTTCAAAATCATAATTTAAAGAGTGTGTGCGTATTTCTTTTATTGTTAGAATTAAATTAGTTAAAGTTATGCAATCGAAAGTAAATATTCCTTGAGAGATCGAAAAATCGAGCTCAAAAAATCTACATTATTATTTGAATGCAAACCGTGCACTTGCGATTTGCACTTTCTTAGCAAATACAATTGAAAGGGAAACATATTCAGGCTATCAGTGGGAAGAGTGGTGTTAGTAGCTGGAGATCGGTATAAGAAGGAAAGAGACTAAGAGTGATCAGATACCTATTATAGGGTGAAGAATAGGTAAATCAATCTAAAGAATCAATAGTAATTACTCAACAAAAGCTTTCAGATAGTCTGCAGGTTAAAGCAACTATTCCTTTTATTATACTTATACTTCTAGTCCTGTTTCCTCAAAGGTTACTGAACAACAAGCTAGAGAATCAGTTTGCTAAGTTTTTGGATGCCTTCAGAAAGCTACAAGTCAATATTTTTTTATTGATGCAATCCTACAAATTTCAAACTATTCCAAGTTTTTGAAAAAGATATTGACTAAAAAAGGAAGTTGTCAGAACATGAAATAGTTACACTATTTGATATTACAGTGCAATCATCCAGCGTAAGCCTCCGCCTAAACTAAAAGGTCCGATTAGTTTCATTCTACCTTGCTCTATAGGAGATTTTCATAACACTAATAATTTAATTGATTCTGAAGTGAATTTAGGATTGGGGAGCCAAAGGAGACATTGATCACCCTACAGTTAGCTAACAAATCGATCAAGCATCCTCGAGAAGTAGTTGAAAACATGCTCACCAAAGCTAAAGATTTTATCTTTCCGGCTGATTTCATAGTTCTTAACATTGGAGAAAATTGAGACATGCCAGTGATCTTAGAAAGACCATTCCTAGCCACAAGTCTAGCTTTGTTGGACTTTGAAACTTGTGATATGATCTAGAGGATGGAAGACAAACATAGAGCCTTACCATTAACATTCCACTCAAGCAACCATCTTACCTCGAAGAGTATAAGAAGATTGAAGATGAAGTAAGGAATGATTATGCAAGTCATCACTACAAGAAAAGAATTGGTGGACTGATTGAAACTATAAAGGATCAATATGGAAACTTCCACATTGGAGAATCAAGGATGAGGCTGAAGATGTTTGCAAGTGCTATCGTTACAGGGTCAAAAATCAGCTTTTGAAGCCATATTGAATAGTTAAAATAACAAAGTCAAGCTAATGACTATAAACAGGTGTTTATTGGAATGCCCTTCTATCTATTATGCTTTCTAAGCCCCACTTTGGTCTCCATTAAATTATATTTCATTACATTCCATTTCTCTCTCTCTCCTATTTTCAACCACATATTCTTCCATAAGATAATATTACACGTAAATCGAAAATTTTTCTTTCTTTTTCAACTACTCATTTTTCAAAAAAATACACTATTTTACTTATTTTCATTTCCAAAAAATGGTGGCCAAATGGGGGCTAGATATAGAATATAAAGTTTATTTTTATTCATGTGTGATTATTTATACAAAAAAAAAATAAAAAAATTGAACAATATCTTTGCAATCGCGACCCACTACCATAACCTATTGCAATCCTTGTTCCATTTCCTCACTCGTCCTTTGTTTTTCTTGTTGGTTGTGAGAAGTTTCAGTTTAATATTAATTGCTCTAGGTTAGTTGGTCACTAATGTTTGAATTTTTTTCCATTTTATAGGAACATGACGTTTAGGAATACTCAAACCAACACTAAATAAGGGGAAGAACTTGATCAAGAGGATCATTTCAGTGTTGCACTTCATCTCATTTCAGCCACCACCTTCGGCTCAACCAGAGGATTCTTCAATTTTCTCCTTTGCCTTCCTTTTGCATTTTCAAATACTGAGAGCAGTGCATGTAAGTATTATGCCCTAGGTCCAATCGATTTTGGACATAAATACTTTCATATATAATTAATGCAATTAAATGGCAGATCTATTATTTAATTAATAGACAATTAAATAAATAATAGAGTCCGTAGATTCAAATATTTGTAATTTATTAATCACAAGGAGTTGTGATTGTGAGATACAAATTACATCTGATTGAATCTTAAATCATCCGTGGTCGTAAGTAATAACGAGATACGGATATCGTTATTACGGATAGACCATCACGTGTGGCATTTCTTACTTGTGAAGTAAGTAGCTGATCTCACAAGTTAAAGTGTGGTGACACTTAAATGAACACGTGGATGTTTGTTATAGAACAAAACATTGGAGACCGGTCGAGAGATTCCACATGGATAACTATCTGAGTGTCGGTGGTTAATCTCTAACGTTCGGTAGTGAAATTGGTCCTTTGACTTGAGGTCGTCATGGTACCTTATATGAGGACAGTCATACTTTGGCGGTGTTGGATGTTGCTCTGAAAAGGGCCGCTAATACGACATTGTTCGGGTACGTCAAGAATCGTATGAAGGTTGTGATTGATCAATAAAGGATTCGTCACTCTTAGATAGTAGGAGATTATGATCTACGTTTCATTCAATTAAGTCAATGATCAAATCCTTGGCCAAGGTGTACCCCACACACATACACACATCGAGTTTAGCATTGAATATGTAGATATTGATTTTTCTATGTGATTTTTTTAAAACTATTCTTTGTATTGATAGAAATATCAATTTTGAGACCAACAACATGTTATCTAATCAATTGTGTTTTGAGATAGACTATAGTTTGTTTGAGGACAAATAAATGTTCAAATTTGAGGGTCTTTGATAAGTGTATTTCGTACACTTACTTAAGCCTTTTAAGTTAGAGTATTTATTAGTTATTTGATGAATTATGACTTTATTCCATATATATTGTATTTGTTAGGTATAAATCAACTTAAATGACAGAAGTGGAGAAAAATGTGAAATAGATTCAATTATAAAAGATCCAAAGTTCGGAAACTTTAGTGAAAATACTCAAAAGTTGTGTTACCTCATGATGAAGATTTTTAGAATACTAGTGGTCAATTGGATGAGAAATAAGCAAAGGGAGGACCATAGTCAAAGTATCCTCACACATTCAATTTTCAGCCGAAAAAGTTATGTTTTGAATTTTCAACCTCAGGTTAAGACTTATTTTTTGCATAGAAAACCTTTGAATTGGAAAAATTATATTTCCAAAATAATTGTAGCACTTTAATTTAGCTTTCTAATGGAGATTAAATTGCCTCAATCGGACATCGAAAGAGCAAAATATGACAAAAATAATGATAATTTCTCGGGACATAACTAGGCCCGCCTATTACAAATTTTCAGCCACGTGCCTGGACATTTTATGTAATCCATTGAACCCAAATTTGGCCTTAGAGGAGTGCATCTCACACTATACTAGGCACGTGCCTTGAAAAAATCCGGGGAAGAAAATTTTGTTTCCTTTCCTTGATTTGACAAGTTTTGAGATGATATCTTTGACATCTTTTATATAAACTAAGGTAGATCTAGAACATAAAAGCTTGATTTTATAGTAGTTTTGAACCTAGCAAGAGGTGAAGAGCGAATTTATAACAAAAATTGTAGTGCAAAGCTTGAATTGAAAATGAAGTGTAAGAAATTAAGTCTTTGAGTCCTGCATCTATTTCTTTGTTTCGGGTGATGCCTTTTCATATCTTTTTGTGTAATTTTAATATAATAATGCTAAGCTAGATATCTTGTGTATTTGATTAATGATGAAACTTATTGATTGCTATTTTTAATTCAAAGATTAAGTACTTTAGTGAATTCTTGTGTTCTTGGTCACTTTGTACGCCTATTTCATTGTTTGAATGATTAATCATCATTTAGACAATTAGTTACTTATTTTAGTATTAAGAGATTCACGATAGATTAGAATATTGCATATTTGATACATGAACAATAGTTGTTAGGTATAACATTCATGGTGTGTGCAATTTAGGTAGATAATCATGTCATTGAATAAATCTCTTTGCATGTGAATTCAAACTACGAATAGGGATGGGTTGTGCTTAAGATATATTTAATTTATCTTGATAAAGAATGTTAAACATGAGTGGATTATCGATTATCATAAATACATGAAAAACACTAGCTTAAATAAGTTGAGAATTGGAAATAGAGATCAATGGGTGAATTCTGAATTTCATTATATTCATTACATTTTTGATAAAAAAATCATTTCTTTGAATCGTCATAGTTAATCTAGATACAACAAAAAATAATCTTTTATGTTGCATTCATCTAATTTAGTAGAAATTGGTAAATTATAATTACTATTATTTCTCGTGGGATGATACTCTTAAATTACTAAATTTATTACATGCTAACAACCATGTACACTTGCAATTTTTAACCGAACAGCTATGTAGGATAGTTTAACCCTCAGAGTTGTAAGACGGCTCGAGTCTAGCTCGAACTATCTTTAGACAGATTAATTTAAACCCACAATGAGTTTGCATCAAACTTACTAGTAGGTGGGATGGGTCGACTCGACCTGCCCATTCCGACATCCCAATAGTAATATTTTTATGAAGATTTTCTTTTCCTATTGTTCCCATTAGTTTCATCAACCAAGTCACTGATTATGAACAAGTGTTTCATTATTTAAAAGAAAAGTTTTAAAAGGCATAAGGCTTCTAGATCAAGTTTCAAACTTTATGAGTCTAAAAGTAAGAGGCTTTGTCCTATTTCTAATATTATTTTTATTATTGAAGACGGATAAATAAATAAAATAATGCATATATTGAAAATTTATAGAAACTTCATGCGTATTTTTTCACGTGTTCAATAAAAACATAACTATCCAAATTATAAATATTTTAAATCAATAATGACATTTACCCTCGTTCATGTCATATTCGTCCTCACAGCTACCTTCCACCAACGTGTACTTTCTCATTTTTCCATTGCTGCTCTCTTCTTTGTCATTTCCTGCAAAGTAGCTGAATTATAACACCTCAAGTCTAGAAAATTTTAAACTTATGTGTGCTATAAATGCATCAAATTTGATTAAATTCAATAAGATGAATGAATTAAACTTAACATTACATCAAATTTGATTAAATTCAATAACATGAATGAATTAAACTTAACATTACACCGTGAGCTCATTTGGTGTATCACTAACCAATCAGAATTGAGTGGCAATTATTATTTGGGCCCCGTTCGAGTCCTACCGATACCACAAAGCGGATAATATTAACATTATCATTAAACATTGCTTGGGTGCATCGGTCCACCATGCCCCATTTCCCACTCACACTTTTCATGGTATAGACATACACCTCATAATAAAATATTCGGGATAATATCATTTTAAAACCTTCATTTACTCATGGCATTTGAAAGCTTTTTTATTCCTTGAAATTTTATGTATGCGTATGAATATATTGACGTGCATAAATATGTCATGAGAAGCATTAATAATATAAAACACAATAATCAAATTCAAAGTCACATGATAACCAATTTCAAGTAACATATTTATACATTTAATAATATAACATACGCATGAAGATGGATGGAGGTTTATTTACCTTCGAGTCCTTAAACTTTACTCTTTAAGTGGAGATGTTCCAAGCTTCCACAAAGTCAAAGTGTCCAAATTCCTAATTCATTTTTTTTTTTTTAAACTTTGGATAAGTTCACTATCAAAATATGAAGCCATAATAGGCTATATTAAATAACTAATCCATTATTATCGTAAGACTTTGTACTTAAATAAAAGAGTTCAGGATCATAAAGTCACAAGGGGAATCCAATGTAAAAGACATATTCTATCCCCCCCCCCCCCCTCTCTCTATATATAACAAGTACACACACGCACACAATTACAAATTGTATATTATGAGGGTGTTTGGGAGAGATTTTTATGTAAAAATGTATTTTTGAATAGTATATTGATGAGAAATGTGTGGTTGAAAAATAAGAATTTTTTTTTATTTACGTGTAACATTATGTTAATAAAAAAATGTGGTTAAAAAGAAGAGAGAGAAAAATGTATTTTAAAAAAAATGGATACCAAACGGGGCCTATATATTTAGACCTACACACGCCTTTGCGCGTTAATTGATATACTCATATATATTATGCACATGAAAATATTTGCATTAGCCTGCAAAATGGAAGATGTTGACTGTGATAAGACTGTCCTATAATTTCTTAAATCAAGGATCTATTAATACGAAGGTAAATACAAACGTAAAAGAATAAGTGGAAATTACCAAAATAGTCAATTTTTGGCTTTGCATTTAGAAAAATGTCACTTTTTTTAAGTCTTTGCAAGATTGTTAATTTTGAACAATTTTGGACATTTTGACTAGATGAAAAAATAGTATAAAAAAATTTCAAACATCACATCAAGTGCTCTTACCTAACTATTTAATACACACACACACGCCCCCATATATATATATATATATATATATAATTTACATTATTGCTTTTTGGTCTCTCTCTCATCACTTAAATACATCTCTTTGGACAATCGAAGGATTTGAAACCCTAACTCAGAAATTCCTACCTGTAAGAAGAAGAAGAAATCTGCAAAAGCCGTAGCGGCATGGTGGTACTGTGCTTCTCAGTGTTTTTTTTTCAAGATCATGACAACCTTATTTTTGCCACCGAGACCGTTCAGTGTTTGGTAAGCTTTAGGAAATTAGTTGGGGAATTTTGGAATGTTAATTTTGTGGATTTTATCAACTCCTTTTGCTGGATTTGAATCAATCATTGGTCTATTGTAGTGTCTGAAAGATAGTGTTGCTTATAATTGTTTTCTTTAATTTCAAACGACAAAACTAATGTGGCAAGATGGAAATATGGTAAATAAATATAGCTAAAAATATTCATTGGAATCTCAATCTTCTGGTCAAGAATATAGCTCAAACAGATTCCTTGGGATCTCAATCTAGTAGCTAACAATCTTACTGTAAAATGAGTTTTGGGTTACAATGTGATCATTCTAGCTTGTTACAATGTGATCATTCTAGCTTGAAGCCAATTTTAGTTTTTAGGAAATGTAACGACCATATGCAAAATATAACATGTAATGAAGGTGAATAATTAGTCATTGTCATGATTTTTGCTGACTGTGTATTTACAGCTCCATTTTATCAGCTCCTACTTCTTGTGCAACATATCTTCTGACAAAGGTTTTTACTATTACTTCATGCATGTGTGCGTTCATATGATAGCGCAAGGTTTTTTGGATATGTCCAAGTGTGGGTAATTCCATTTTCATTCTACGAAATGTCTTTGCATTACTTAGAAATGGTGTCGTAGATGTTGAACTTCTATGTCTCATGTATACATTTCAGCAGATTGTTGAAGTGTGCAGGCTGCTTGAACTATCATTTCCTACGGTTCAACTCTGCCAATCTCGACAGACGGACAGAATCTCAGGCATATGTCGAGATTAATCATCGGTATCGACAGCTGAACTGTCCATACCAACGATTGATGTCAGTTTTTTGCGACAGTTCACCTCACTACAAGCATGAGTTCGATTCATTACGTGTTACGTTCTATGTTTTATCAAGATCTACTATGTGTTTTTCTCGTTGTAACTTGTAGGAGAAATGGAGTTTGAATTCCTCGTTTTGGAAAATACCCGATTGAGAAAGTTCGTCTAATGTGCTAGAAGTTGGTCTGTTATTTTTTAATTTGAATGTTGTAATGTAATAACTGAAGATCAGCAGTGTGGGGTTAGTGCATAGTGAATGCATGGATTTTGGAAATAATAAATGGTTATGTACACTATAATTTATTTTGTAATGAAGGCACGAGCACGTTGTGTAGGAGTTCTTAGTTTACTTGGACCATATTTTCTTCTTTCCTGTTCAATTACAAAGTCGTTCATCAATGATGATTGGGTTAAGATGACTAGCCATTAAAATTTTTCCATTTCACAAAACCATGCTACAACTAATTCACAAGGACGTTAATGTGAGTTTTTTTTATTAGGTTAAGATGATGAGCCATTTTTATTATTATGCCAAAGTCATGACAACCATATTACAACTAATTTAAAAAGTGTATAATGTGAGTTGCAGGAAACTTGAATGCATTGTTCAAATGATTTAAGAGTCACAATATCCTAGTAATTATGTGGAAATGGGGGGATAAATGTACAATTATTTTATTGAACCATCATACCGACTAAATTTAAATGAAATTGGACTTTGTGGTTAGGTAGTATATGATCATAATTGCTTCTTCCCTTCAAGTTGATTATAAATAGTATGTTGTCATTGTCAGTTACAAATAAAGCACTTCAGGTGTCGAAATCAACAATTGAATTCTCTATCCATCCTGATAGTTACTAAATGTTGAGTTCGATAGTTAAAATGTCTAACACGACTGTTTCAACAAAACTGCTCAACAGTTGAAGGGGAAGCTAAAAATCATGTATTTGACTATTTGAAGAATATATTGCAAAATATTAATGGTGATAATCAATTCTCAACTACTACATCAATTGATCTTCCCACACATAAAGAAAGTATAACTCAATGCTTCATTAAATATAAAATTAAGCATCTGTTTGAACCCCATTAATTTTCATTACATTACATTTCATTTTTCTCTCTTCTATTTTCAACCACACAATCTTCCATAAAATAATATTATACATAAATCGAAAAAAATTTCTTCATTTTTCAGCCACTCATTTTTCAAAAAAATATTATTTCACCCATTACATTTTCCACGTAATGGGGGCCAAATCGGGGCTAAATATGGAATCCTTCCATTTTATTGAGAATATTGGTATTTTTTCCCTTTCTAAAATATACCAAAAATAAAACAAATCAATGAATAAGAGATTAAAAATGGACAATTAATTATGACCATGTTCTATTGAATATTTAAAGTAGTCAAGTATGGCATGAAAACATTTCTTTCCTACTACCTCACATTTGAGATTGATTAATGGCTTTCCTTATTACTTTGTTGATGATTGAAGGGAGATGAAGAAGAAGAAGAAGCTATTTCAAGTCCTACATGTGTGTGCGTATTTTGTACAGATTCCACCCTTTTTTTAATCAAAAATTTATATTATACAATATAATTTTCACTTATTCAATGTTAGCAATAAAGAAAAATAAATAATCACATCACACCATTAATTGCATTCAAATCAAATATTCATTGCTCCTAAAAAGGTGTCAAAGGGTAAGATGGACATTTTGTGAAGAAAAAGTGACATTTTTGGAAAAATTTGGAGCAAAACAAATTTTTTTGTGCATTTTCAAATTTATCCCCTGTTTGAGCCCCATTATTTGGAGATTATAATGTTTTGAATAGTATTTTCTTGAAAAATGAGTAGTTGAAAAGAAAAAAAAAAGTTTTTAGTTTACGTGTAATAATATTTTATTAAAGATTGTGTGATTAAAAATAGGATAGAGAAAAATTTAATTTAATTTAATGAGAAATAATGGGGGCCAAACGGGGATCTAGTGACATTTATGTAAATTCCCCAAAGAATAATGTACAGTAGCTTGTGTGTCAGATTCCAAGGCAGAACGTAAATTAGAAGAAAGGGAAAGAAAAATATAGAGGTTTCTTTTAGGGTTCACATTCCCTTTGACAATGAGAGTAAATAATAGTTTTCTTTCCTTAAAATTTTGCATAAAAGGGTCTTTTATTCAAATCATAAGGCATTAGTTATGTGTTAAATCACTGTCAAATTTGGTAACTAGATGACAATTTCCTTTATTTTTCCAATTAGTGCACAAATTAGTCAACTTATGCTAAATTAATAAATCAAAAAAAGTAAACATTCTACTTAGACAATAAATTAAACATGTCTATTATTTTCCTTATGTTTTGGTTTATCATTTTAATGGGCACAATGATCATCTTGGACGTCAAGGATGGATCCCACTCAAGAAGAAAATAGAATTAATTATGACAACATTAAAATTTATGAATTAAGAATTAAATTTTTGGGAGTAGTTATGTATATAAATCATGTAAAGGGATATGCGGCGTTGCATTAAGAGTCTATCGAATTACTCTCAAGTACGTAGCATGAAATTGTAATTCAAGGAAGGAATACGAAGAAGGGGAAAGGAAGGCTTAAGGGAAGCAACATGAGGGGAGGTGTTAAGATCGTTAAATCTATGAAATGTGTATATATAATTACTAAAAAATCGACGTAAAAAATATTATTTTTGAATAAATTAATTAGCTAGACTATTTTTATTTTCTCTCCCTATTTTGATTCTTTTTCAATGGGAAAAAAAATCCTCATCGATGGCATAGTAGGCTTGAAAGACATTGATGGAATAGTTTTATTCAAAGATGTAGGCACAAAAAAGAAAAACACAAGTTTACATGGCAATATTATTTGCATACATGGCTGAGCTTATAAGCACCTTAAAAGAATTTTATTTTATTATTTGTGTTAATTTCATCTACATTCACTAAATTTTTAAAAGAAGTTTTACATAGGCCTCTAAACTTATTTGTCTCAACTGGGGCACCTAACTTCAATTTAGTTTAAAATTTCACCCTCTATTACATTCAATCGCCTATCTTTTTTCTAAACTGATAAAAATTACTTAGTTGATAGTCAAATTCTAATTGATATTTCATGTAATTACTATGTGACATACTAGAATCGAAAAGAGTACATTGAGAGTTATGGAAATGTCTTCTTATTAAAAGGTTAGCATAGTGATATGTTGGCATACTACTCATCGATTTCGTGGAAGAAGCATTGTAGCAATTGCCAATCAAGCATTTTTCATCAATTTGAAAAATGACAAAATGAGTGGTAACTAGTGAAATTAAAACTAAAACTAAAACTAACTTACCATGCTGAAACTAAATTGAAGTTCAGTGACTTAATTGAGATGAATAAAGTTTAATGACACAATTGAGATTGTGCTAAAAGTTCAATCATCGCATGTGAACTTTACCCCTTTCTTGGACATTAATATTCATCCAACAAACATCTTTTTGTTGAGCGACGGTTGTATTGATACCATATTTTTTTTTATGTATAAGCCATATTTAATTGCGTTAAAGCCATTTAACGTTTATTCATTTTCACATTTATGTTACTAAATTTTTTCATCACATTCGTATGGATAACCTTTCATTAGTTAGCAAATCTTGTCTTTCATGATGATTTTTATTCAAAAATTTTGTTAGCATGCTAAAAAATGAGAGACAAATATTAAGTCATAATTTTGTGTATTTTTTTTTTTTTTTGTTTATCTTTGATTACACAATTAAAAAGTAGTGCTCTTCTAAGAAAATATGGTGAGAATAAATTTAGCCTTTAATAAATAGATACACATATCTTAGCCTATATATAGTTGAGCTATGGTAGGTACATCAAATAATTAGTAACCATACAAGTAAGACATAAAAATTTGGCTTCACTCTTTGTCAATGTAGGAAATGATATTCCTCCCTTTGGCCCATTATTTGATATTATAATTTTTGGAAATGTTTTTTTGACGAATGTGTGGTTGAAAAAGAAATTTTTTTTTTATTTTAAGTGTAATATTATTTTATGAAAGATCGTGTGTTTGAAAATAAGAGATAAATTATAATGTGAAATAATAGAGGTCAAATGGGCTAATAATTTTGAATAATGCTATTTATAGTTGCTCACTACTGTCGTCACCTTACATAGCATACATAGAGATGGCAATCAAGCAGAGCGGCTCGTCGACTCGATTGCTCGGCTCATAAAAAGGCAACTTGTGGGGTGGCTCGGACTTATATTTGGACGAGCCTGAGCACGACCCAAGTGGATGTGCTCACTAAGCGAGCTAAACCTCGGCTATGGACGAATGGCTCATTGGCAAGGGCCCATGAACCTAAAGTTCATGAGCCAAAAAAATGGGAACAAAAAAGTCAAAATAAATTAAAAAAATTAAAAAAAAATCTTGAGCTCATAGACTCGGTTGGAGCTTGGCTTGTCCTTGAATGAGCTTGAGCTCGACTCAGCTTAATCTATTGCCACCATTAGGTATATATGTAACGGTTAGTGATTTGATACATAAAGCAATAAAAAACTATCACATTAATACATTAAATCACTAATCGCTACAAGTATGTCATGTAGGGCGATTATGACACTGAGTGACTGCAAATAGCATTACTCCATAATTTTCCAATAGCTACATCGTTTACATATATATTCCATAAATTACCCACAATAATAGACTTCATTGTTTTGTTACAACACATCCATCTCAACATCCTTGATTTGATCGGACTATAAATACAGTTAGTGATTTTTAGCATAGACAATACATAGCCAACAAAATACTCTTAATACTTTATAGGACATGTTTGGTGCATGATATTTGACCATCAACGAGTCCACACAAAAAAAATCATAATATTTTTTCCCTTCCCACATTGTCCAATTCATCTGACTAAACTCTTCTAGCCATGGATATAGTGAAGCATCCATGGGGGAATTACTGTATTAGATGATTGGTGTTGGCGTGAAGCTTCAACTTCTCCATTGTCTTCCATAGTTTGGCATATTTCACTGCACGAAGTAGTATATTTTTAGTATTATTACTACTAAAGTGTAACAATGTGCATGTGCGCACACATATAAATACATGCACAATAATTGGACTACCGTCTCAAAACTTATTGTCGAGTAATAAGTTGTACACCAACCACCTTTGAATTCTACATTATATCATTACACAATCCTCACATATCCAGTTATATGAAGACAGACTTTGCTTTCCAACTTGGATCATTGCCTAAATGTCTAATGGGATACGTTTTCATGAAGATTGCAACGATAACTCGAAAAAATTTGAACAATTTAAGATTGATTGTGCAACTAAATTATAAGTTCAACCAGGAGTGGATATAAGGCGACTAGAGCGGGAGCCAAAATCCATTTTTATATATTGTTCTCTCTCTCTCTCTCTTTTAATGATTTTTGTCCTTATCAGTATTTGATTGTATAGTAGTGGTAAATGGTTAATTACTATGTTTAAGTTTTCATTAGGAAAAATTGCAGCTAAACTATCAAATTTTTCGTTTATTAGCAGACTTGATCAAATCATTTCATTTGTACCCAAACCTTTTAAAAAATTCGCAAGGAAAGTCCAAGTTGATGAAAACCGTCAGCGAAATTGTCAATTGATCCTAGAAATGAAAAAATTATAATTTTGATCAAATGAAGTAAGGGCATTTCAATCAAAATTTCCCTTTTAAAAATAAAAAAACCAAAACACCAAAAGCAAAAGAAAATTATTTTCTTCTTCCAAACGCCCCACTTCTACCCCAACCCATCCTACCCCAAAACCATATTTAGAGAGTTACCCGCCACCACCACCGCCACTGCCCTGGTTACCGCCACTCAACAATTCATCTTCTTCGCCAATGAAGAAATCAACACGAGAAATTGTTGCAAATAAGCTCTTCCTCACCCAGAAATTTCTGCATACGCCAAAAATCTGTAACCCACTTGACCCATAAACTAGGAGATTCAGAAGTTGTTCATCTTCGGAGAAATGGTAAACCCTCAATGCAGACGGATTTCGTGCCTCACATTTTCGAGAACCCCCATTGTTATAACAATAATAGACTTCATTGTTTTGTTACAACACATCCATCTCAACATCCTTGATTTGATCGGACTATAAATACAGTTAGTGATTTTTAGCATAGACAATACATAGCCAACAAAATACTCTTAATACTTTATAGGACATGTTTGGTGCATGATATTTGACCATCAACGAGTCCACACAAAAAAAATCATAATATTTTTTCCCTTCCCACATTGTCCAATTCATCTGACTAAACTCTTCTAGCCATGGATATAGTGAAGCATCCATGGGGGAATTACTGTATTAGATGATTGGTGTTGGCGTGAAGCTTCAACTTCTCCATTGTCTTCCATAGTTTGGCATATTTCACTGCACGAAGTAGTATATTTTTAGTATTATTACTACTAAAGTGTAACAATGTGCATGTGCGCACACATATAAATACATGCACAATAATTGGACTACCGTCTCAAAACTTATTGTCGAGTAATAAGTTGTACACCAACCACCTTTGAATTCTACATTATATCATTACACAATCCTCACATATCCAGTTATATGAAGACAGACTTTGCTTTCCAACTTGGATCATTGCCTAAATGTCTAATGGGATACGTTTTCATGAAGATTGCAACGATAACTCGAAAAAATTTGAACAATTTAAGATTGATTGTGCAACTAAATTATAAGTTCAACCAGGAGTGGATATAAGGCGACTAGAGCGGGAGCCAAAATCCATTTTTATATATTGTTCTCTCTCTCTCTCTCTTTTAATGATTTTTGTCCTTATCAGTATTTGATTGTATAGTAGTGGTAAATGGTTAATTACTATGTTTAAGTTTTCATTAGGAAAAATTGCAGCTAAACTATCAAATTTTTCGTTTATTAGCAGACTTGATCAAATCATTTCATTTGTACCCAAACCTTTTAAAAAATTCGCAAGGAAAGTCCAAGTTGATGAAAACCGTCAGCGAAATTGTCAATTGATCCTAGAAATGAAAAAATTATAATTTTGATCAAATGAAGTAAGGGCATTTCAATCAAAATTTCCCTTTTAAAAATAAAAAAACCAAAACACCAAAAGCAAAAGAAAATTATTTTCTTCTTCCAAACGCCCCACTTCTACCCCAACCCATCCTACCCCAAAACCATATTTAGAGAGTTACCCGCCACCACCACCGCCACTGCCCTGGTTACCGCCACTCAACAATTCATCTTCTTCGCCAATGAAGAAATCAACACGAGAAATTGTTGCAAATAAGCTCTTCCTCACCCAGAAATTTCTGCATACGCCAAAAATCTGTAACCCACTTGACCCATAAACTAGGAGATTCAGAAGTTGTTCATCTTCGGAGAAATGGTAAACCCTCAATGCAGACGGATTTCGTGCCTCACATTTTCGAGAACCCCCATTGTTATAATTTTTCTGAAATTTTCACTAATTTCTATCTCTTCACCACAATTTTCATTCCATTTTCCATTATTGCAATATATTCATTTCTAAATGTTCCTTTCCCCGACAACGCGGCTGAAGATTTCAACATTTTCTGAAACTCAAAACCATGATTAAAACCCTCTAAAAGCACCATCCAGGAAGCCAATTTAGCAATAAAAACCTCTCTACTATGGGATTTTTGGATGGGGGTAGGAGGGGATGTTGGAAAGAAGAAAATAATTTTCATTTGAACATTTTTTTTTTAAAGGGGAAATGTGTTTTGACTGAAATGCTCTTACTTTATTTGGTCAAAATTATAAAAAATTTATTTCTATGATCAATTGACTGTCTCACTGACGATTTCCATTAGTTTGGACTTCATCTGTAAGTATTTTTAAATGTCTGGTATCTCCGATAGCACAAATGAAAGGTTTTGGTGAAATCTGCTAATAAACAAAAGGTTTGGTACCTTAATTACAATTTTCCCTTTTAATTGTTGGATTGAAAGATTACAAAGGAAATCAATATATTTGTAGAATTATGCAATCAAGTTAAAATATTACTAAAAAGTGATAAATTATTGTGAATAGTATTGACATAGATATGTACATGTAAAAGGTGAACATGACCATTGGTAGGGTGGATTGTAAAGAAAAATGTAGAATTCTTGTTTTTCTTTGAAGGGGTGTGATTGATTAAGAAAATGATTGTCTTTTTAAATTTTTGAAATTAATAACAACAACAGCAATAAATGAAAATCAGGAACTTGTAAAATTTAACCTTTTTTTACTGAATTTTATGATGTTACTTCTGGATTGATTTTTATATTTATAGTATTACTACTTGTTTAATCAATTGCATTTTCTACATTTGTCATTTTAAGACATTCATTTATGTTACTTTTTACTAATATTTAGATTTATGCTCAACACCTGAAATTTGTCAATTGATCGAATTGCAATTCAATTTCTAGCCACCACACAGTTAGTTATAAGTACTATATATGTTTGCCAAAACCTTACTATATTTACAATATGGTGAACACTTTAATTTATATTTTGTCACGTGTCATTATCTTATTGGATAGTTTAAATCTCAAACAGTTTTTCCATTCAATTGACACTTGGCAATAATATAAGTGTCAAAAATCAATGTACAATTAACAAAGTTCATGTTTGCCATCATATCACTAATTTTTTACTCATTTGCTAATTAATATTGATAATAGTTTATATATAAAATGTAATTATTGAATTGTTGTGCCTT
>NC_036259.1:11608395-11622664 GCF_002742605.1 Olea europaea var. sylvestris | reverse complement strand
ATATATATATATATATATATATATATATTTATTTATTTATTTATTTATTTTAATTTTAATTTTAATTTCATCCCTCGCTAACAAAAATCATGGATCCGCCCTTGAGTTCAACGATTTCCACAAACATATATATACATAGAGAAAGAGAGAGTACCTGAAATTGAAGAAGTTCAAAGGCTGGGGTAGACCAAAAGAAGATGAGTTCATATCATGGTTTTGTTGTTCCAACTGAGAAGTTTGTGCCAGTACTTTTTCCTTCTCTTTGACCTAAAAATACATATATATTTACATGATCATAGCGAAAGGCTTAGTGTGTATATATATTTCGTGAATGCTATTGTACATCATGCATTTTTGGCTATATATTGCTGGCAGGTACATAATTGAATACAAGTGAAGTTATACATTAAACACCAATATCTAATATTGGATGGATTTTAGAGTTTACCTTCTTCATAAGCATGTTATTTTGCACCTGCAATGCCTTATCCTGCAATGAAATTGTGAGGTAGAAAATTATAGAAATTGATTTTGATATTTAGACATACGTCAATGTATTCTTGCTGAAAAAATTAATCCTCTATAATTGACGAAGTTGTTTAAGACCAAATTAGATCGAGAAAATTAAAAATAATCTCACGTAGTGATACTACATAGAATGAATTCCTTATAAATAACGATAATATCAAAGCACGCTAAGTTTTGGGACTCATGTCAAAAGTTGTCCAAGCTTTTATATGTTAGAGTACAATTTTCATAAAATTTCATTTGTTGTTGGATTTCTTCGTAGAAATAACTTAAATATCATGCTCATTTTTCAAAAAAAAAAAATAAATAAATAAAATAAAATGTAAGGTAAAAGTTCTTACCTTTCTTTGAAGCTCAGAAACAGATTCATTCATGAGTTGGTTCTACAGAAGGGAGACTCTTGATTTCAGTGACTTCATTGTTTTTTCAAAAAAAAAGTTCCATAATAGTTGAGGTTTTCGACTAATAAATAATAGCTTTTACCTTGCGAGATCGAATGAGTTTAAGAGAAACATCAATCTGATTTTCCAAATTTTGCAACTGTCTCAAGCTCAGGGAATCCAAGTCCTCTCCCATATGGTTCCTGCAAAGATTAAAGAAAGAAATTATTTTGGCACATTCATTGCCTTATTGTATTGTTTCTTTCATTTACTACAGGCACCCCTTTTGAAGTTTAATTTGTATTTAACTTTGTCGAGAATTATATATATGATTTAATTTATTGTCAAAGCAAACAAATTCGAGGTTAAATCTTCTCGCACCGCATATTTATGAAAATTTTACGTGTCAAACGCTTGCAAAAAGTTTATTAGGATTTACGCGTGAAGTAGAATGTTGGAATACAAAACAAATAAATAAAATTTATAATATATCTAACCATTTAAGCTTTTAGAGGAAAATCATTAAATAAAAGACTAGCCACATCTATTGCTAAGCTTAAAGAAGTCTATTTATAAGTAATTAGTTTTACTTAGAACAAAGTATTCACACCAATACTCGAAATAAGTTAGTTAAGTTTTAAAAATATCTTTTTTTATTTACTTATAAGTAAGAAAAAAGTAGCTTATCTAAATATGTTAACTTAATTTTAACTTTTTTAAGAAGTAAAGTAACTATTTTTACTTAAAAGTATGCACACCAATACTCAAAATAAGTTAGTTAAGTTTTAAAAATATCATTTTTTATTTACTTAAAAGTAAAAAAAAAAGTGGCTTATCTAAACAAGTTAACTTAATTTTAACTTTTTTAAGAAGTAAAGTAACTAGTTTTACTTAAAAGTATCCACACCAATACTCGAAATAAGTTAGTTAAATTTTAAAACTATCATTTTTATTTACTTAAAAGTAAGAAGAAAAAGTAGTTTATCCAAACATGTTAACTTAATTTTAACTTTTTTTAAGCTCAGCAAACATGCTATCAAAAAAATATGAACCTTTGGTTTCTCTGCAAAACCTCCACTCTAGCCTTAAGCTTTACATATTCCAGATTCAAACTTACCTATCAAAAAATCACAGTAAATTTCAATATCAGAATTTGAAAAAACATAAAATAAATAAATAAAATGCAGTCATGAAATTTTTTTCCCACTTACAGGTGACTCAACATTAGTTGTTTTCTTCTTTTCTGCATATGAATAACTTTCATATTGTTCAAGAATCTTTTCCATGCTGTAATAAAAGATTGCAAAAATTTCTGTTATAAACTATAATATCAAAATATCTATTAATTATGTAAAAAGCCATCTAGATAAGTAATTTTAGCACAATAAATCAATAGAACTTTTAAGTAAAACATAGATAATGCATTATTTATTTATTTATTTATTTTTATACCAGGTAATATTCAAGAAATAAACGCATGCCTCAAACAAATTCCAAAATATTTGTTGTATAAAATTAATTTTTTCCAAGTTCGTTATCTACTTATTTTGTAAAATATTATCTAATATTACATATCAAACACTCCAATACTTCACAAGTAATAATTGTAAACCAAATAAGTCCATTGAATATATTAATAACGGCAATGAAAGAATTTGATTGAAAGTTATAAATAGCTATGGATCTAATATTTCTAATCCGTTTTTAAGAACAGAGTAAATAATGAAGGATTTAGATTAATACGAAAAAATATATGTAGATTAACCGGACAACACAAAATTTTTAACATTTTTTTCTTGTTTACCCGTGTCTTTTTTTTATTCAATCTAACGTTCCATAATTACACTACCACAGGCCCAGAAAGATCTTGAATTAAAATTAATCTCTTTCTCACTAATTTTAATCAATTAATATTGACTATGGTCTTTTTATTTTCTATATATGACTTAAAATTGCAAATCTAGTTATAATTATTTCGAAGTAAAAAGTGAATCTATGTTGGATCGAAGACGTGATTAATCATGAAACTTCTATATACGTAATATGATATATTATTGTTTGAAGGGTAATTAGCACATAACGTCCTTAATTTTTTCCATTATTGTGAAAAATATCATTACCTTTTATTTTTTAACATTTTCACCACTATTTCCACATTTCATTGCACAAAAAGTCATTTTGTCAATTAAAAATTGTGAAATGGCAAGTATATCCTTCTATTTAAATAAAAGAAAAAGAAAAAAGAAGATCCAATTACAACTATAGTCCCAATTTTCTTAAAAAGTGCAAACGAGACCCAAATCAATTAATAAAAGGGTAATTAGCACATAATATCCCTATCTTTCACTATTATTATGAAAAACGTCCATACATTTCATTTTTACTTTTTATTTTTTATTATGATTTTTTTTCTTTTTGCATTTTCACCCTTGATTACAGCTTTGTTGCGAATCATATTTTCTATCTATTTTTATCTAATTTCTCAATAAAATTTGTAAAATGACAAATATACCCTACTATTTAAATAAGAAAGAAAAATAAAAAATAAAGAACTAATTGCAACCATAGTTTCAATTTTTTTTTAATAATGTAAATGAGTCCCGAATAAATTATTAAAAAAATGAGAAATAAAAAAGTGCAAACGATTCCAAATAAATTATTAAAAAATCAGAAATTAAGAAAAGTGTAAATGAATCCCAAATAAAAAATTTGAAATTAAAAAAATTATTTTTCTTTTTAAAAAATAAAATTCAATGGGAATGTATATTAATTATTTCACAGCTTTTATTGAGAAATTGGATGAAAACGGATAAAAATGATGGTTTGCGCAATTAAAGGTGTAATTAAGAGTGAAAATCCCCCCAAAAAATTGAAATGTATGGATATTTTTTATATTTTTTTACAATAATAGTGAAAGGTATGGACATTTTCTGCAAATTGCCCTTTTAATAATTTATTTAAGATTCATTTGCACTTTTTCAAAAAAATTTAGGATTATGATTACAATTAATTCTTTTTTTTTGTTTTATTTAAATAAAATGATATATTCGTCATTTCACAACTTTTAATTGAGAAAAATGAATGAAAATGACCTTTTATGCAATAAAAGATGCAAATAGTGATGACAATGCGAAAAAAATGAAAATAAAGACATTTTCCACAATAATAGTGAAATGTAAGAACATTATGTGCTAATTACCTATTGTTTGAATCCCATTTTGGAGTTAATGCTTTCTAAAATAGTGATTTTTGGGAATACGTGTTGTTTAAAAAGAAAGGAACGTTTTCGATTTGCGTTGAAAATGATTTTTTTAAAAAAGGGTTTTTAAAAAAAAAAATGAAGTTCAATAATAGCGAAATCAGTATTCGATATAGCTTTTTCATTTAAACAAATTTCATACACACCTCATAAGTAACTATTGTTAGATGATACAATATGATTAAGAATATCTTCTCAACATCCCTATAATTACGAGGTCGGCAGAAAATGAACAAAGATGAATGATTTAGATATTGTTGCAACTGAAGATTCTACATTAAAGGGTGATAAAAACTTGCCAAAATGTAACACACTTTGGCCCAAGTCAACAGAAAAAAAAAAATTGTCATGGCAAAGGGATCAAAAGGAGCTTTTGATCACAAGAGCTCCTTTCGATTTTTTCAAAAGTTATGTCAAACGAATTTTAAAAAGCCTTTTGATCCTTTCTCTTTCTGGTTGAAAGATGATTTCTTCATTTTGAGATTCAAAACATATCTCTATCAAATCCTACTTTCAAGATATGCCTTCATACGAATACACTATGTATTATAAATATAATTAGTTTGCCATCTATTCTTTTCACAGTTATAACTTTGCTCTAATACCACTTTTGTTTGGGAACTTGAAGATAAAAAAAAAAAAAAAAAAAAAAATTAATAATAATAATAATAATAATAATAATTGGGAATAGAAGATAATATTGGAATTATAATTTTTGGAATAGTGTTTTTTGAAGAATGTGTGATTGAAAAAGGAAAGACAAATTTTTTGTTTATGTTAGAGGTGGCTCAGCTCGGCCCACGAGCTCAAATTTTTTTTTCTTTTTTTTGAAAATTTTCCAATTTTTTTAAAGTTGATCTCCAACCTTGAGGGCCCCCACGGCCCTATTCCTAGAATCTTGTGAGAGAGGTAAATCTCAGGATGTATCCCAGCAGGCCAGGGAACAACACCTACCTGTACACTACGCTTACAAGGAGTCCAATTCCATGTCTCAGGAATCGAACAATCACACTGCGGCTGTCAATGAGGCGTGAGATAACCTTACTCCTATCCTTTACACCATTGACGTGAGATAACTTCACATTTTTTACGAGCCCACGAGCATATGAACTTTAGGCTTGTGGGCCATCAGGAGCTCGGCTCGTGTTGACGAGTCCGAGCCGAGCCGACTGGTCCATTTGACATCCCTAGTTTATGTGTAATATTATTATACGAAATATTGTGTAATTGAAAATAAGAAGAAAAACACAAGTAATGAGGGCCAAACGGGGCTTGCCTATGTTTGAGCTCCATTTTTCCCAGAACTCATTTTCTAATTTTTAATTTATTTTTTTGTTGACGCCCAATGAAAAATTGTTAAGTGTCTTAGTCCTTGTACAAATTCCTTGTACATATACCATTTCTCGGGAGAGAGACTAATCCAAAAATCCTATGTAGATTTTGTTTTCTTAATAAATTTACTATAGTCAATGGTGGATTTGAGGGGCTGGTATGTGCTACAACCCGTACCCCCTTCCCAATTCATAATTTAAAAAAAAAATTAAATAAATAAACACGCATTAGGCCGTCCTAAAATATTTCCTAGATCTGCCCCCGACTATAGTTGACTTATTTTGTTAACAATAAAAATAATACATGATACGAGGCTTACAAGATTCCTAACCTCAAATCAAGAGTGTAATAAAAGAGTTTTGATCAAGAGATTTTACATTTACAGATTAAAAAAAAAAAGAAAGATAGAGAAAGGATTGCAATAGAAGAAAACTTACTCCCATAAATAAGTAACCTTCAAGCAACCTAGCGATGCTCCTCATGATCATATAGAATAACATCTCGTTACTCGAGTATATTTATTATCTTGGAAACCCAAGATCAAGTCCATTACNATTAATATTGTTCTCGATTCTCTTCAATTGTACTCTTCCTCTACCCATTCTGTTCCTCTCTAAAAGACCCAACAAAAATCTGTCTCTATAGTTTTCTTGCATACAAATAGATTAAGAACGATGAATGATGTTTGAGTATTTCTATGTATATGCACGGACAAGAGACAACGTTTGAGTTAAATTTAAAGATGTAAGAACATGTACATACACAAGTGAAAAAATCTATATTTGTATTGGGATGTGAAATAGTTTCAGATGTGGTATTGCTAAACCAGAGTGGTTTCATCAGAAATGTTGTCGATTTTTGATTGGCTGGAGTTTCTGTAAAGTCCTTTTTTTTCTTTTCTTATTATTATTATTATTATTATTATTATTATTATTATTATTATTATTTATTTTTTTTATTTTTTTGAGAGTTTGACTACGTAATTGGCTGTACGGATGGGAATCCTGTTTCTAGTCATCTTTTAGTCATGTTCCACTAATATCAAGGTCGACATAAAATTTTGACATAATATCAAATGATATTTTATCATTGGATAATTTAAAATACAGTCAATTTTTTCATCTAATCATTCACTGTCACATGTAATTATGTCAAATTTTTTGGCAAATTATACAGACAAATTAGGTTTATTCTATAACCAATTGATACGTGTATGTCACATAGGACGATTATCGATAATTTTCACTATAAATAGCATTACTTGTTGAAGGATGTTATGATGCTCCCAAAATGTTTGGTCCTTATTTTTTTTTTTTTTTTTTTATTTTTTAACGAGGTGTCCCAGCTTGCGCCAGACTATATATCCTCGTCCCTGAACCTCCGGCCCCTCAGCTGCATGTTTGGTCCTTATTTTCTCCTATGTTTGATGGTCATTATTTAGGAAAAAATAATTTTTTGAATAGTGATTTTTAGAAGAATATTTAATTAAAAAGTAGGAAAAAATTTTAGATTTATGTGTAAAATATTTTATTTTGTCAATGTATAATTTAAAATGAGTATATATAAAAAAGTTTTTTAAATAATGATTGTCAATCACGAGCTCAATTTGATATAAGAGTTTAATGGTTACAACTTATAATAATAATAATAATAATAATAATAATAATAATAATAATAATAATAATAAAAGTTGAACCCCAAATTTGAGGGCCCCCACCAACCAGCCCCTAGAGCTTTGTGAGGAAGGTAAATCGTAGGATGTGCCCCAGTAGGCCGGGGAACAAGAGCTGCATGTACACTGCGCCTACAAGGAGTCCAATTCCATGTCTCAGGAATCGAACCCCCACACTGCGACTTCCAGTAAGGCGTGAGATAATCTCACTCCTATCCTTTGCACTACTGAATTATGTCCCAGGAGGCAAGTTTAATGATTACAACTTGTAGGGACAGGTTGTGGTATAAGGCAGTAAAATGTCCATGTCTACCACCCTATTCTGAGATGGTCTATGATAAATTACTCTTCACATATGATATTTCATTCTTCTTGACTTTATCATGACCAAAATTATGTTTGAATGATCTTATAAGTTACAAGCAAAGGTAGTCATAAAATTGTCTCAAAATTTTATCAGTACGAGGATGTTTGGATTAACTTAAAAGCTCCAAAAATGAGCTTAATCAAACATGCTTAATAGCTCCAACATAGCCCTCATGGTACGGATTGTGTTTACCAGCACATTTGTTTACATTTTTCTACATAAATTTGCAATATGTTCGGCTTAACTAAACGCTTGTGTGTAGCAACTCACGTAGTGGGCGAGTTTCTACTAGAGGCGGATCTAGGAAAAATTTTAGGATGAACTAATACGCAAAATATATATATAATAAAATAAAATTCACATATAAAAAAAAAATCATTATGAATCGGGTTGGGGGGACGGGGTATAGCACAGCCCAGTCCCCCTAGATCCTCCAGTGACCTTTACTCTCGAGCCCAACTCCATTGTATCTATGAGCCAATCGATCCTTTCATCTACCGAAAACATGGTTGGCTCTTCACATTTTGACAAATCTATGAAATAATGACGAGCCTATAAATTCTTTTTTTTTTTCTCCTACACAAGTTTGCGCTGATATTTTCCATAATTTTGACAATTCAAGCCCGCGTGGGTCAACTAACTCAAGACTTGAGTCCTTGCGCTTGAACCCAACCTCGTAAAGATGAGCTAGTCAGTGCTTTCACTTATAAAGCTGTTTCGAACTTTGATTGCTAGTCACATTTTGATAATAATGTTTGTAAAGTGAGCAATGCTACAGAAGCAGGCTGAAAAAAGGCTACACACATGTCGATACATGATTGGAGAGTTTAAAAGTTTAAAAGAAAAAAAAACACCCAAGAAATTGTTGTCACCTCAGTCTGTTTTTTGCTTTCTATTTTTTAGCCTATCTATTTATCATTTTCCTTGTAAAGTATTGTAAAGAAGATTTTTTTAATTTTTTATTATCTTTATGTTATCTAATATATTCTGGTCAACTCAACTAAATAAGTTATTATGTTATTTGGCATCTAATGTCTATCGGTCTATGGCTTCATAATAATAACAAGATAATTTCTAACCACAAATCCTTAAGATGATTAGCTTACGTTTGTCTATTTGTCCACAAAAGCAACGACATAGCAATTGTGGGTATATAAAACATTACCAAACTTAGTACTCAAGTTTAGAATTTAAAAATCATCCTTAAAATTCCTAACTGTCTCTTAGTGGTAATAGTGAATATGGCTGAAAAAAAGAAAGGTTGACCCCAACACCGATTATATAGTTATTGAGTCTCATAACTCTTGTTTGGTGTACCTTAAAAACTTGATAAAAATTTAAGTAAATATCAACAATAATTTTAGCCATACAAGTTATGAAATATGTCACTTTTACCAAAGTTCATCATATATTTTATTATTTTTTATCAAAATTTACCAAAAATCTGAATTTTAACCATACCAAACAGGCACATGGTATAAAATTAATTGAGTTGTACTAAAATTATAATGCTATTATAAGTTTCCTTGCACGAATAAGACGATATAATATATCTTAATTTTTTTCTCAAGAGCCAAAAACAACATATAAAATTATGAGACAATGGAGATCGTTTGTTTGTAAATTGGGAAAGGAAAAAACACTAATTTGAATTTCCAACAAAAGTTACTTCTACAATATTCGCAATAATAAAAATATTTAATTCGTAAATTCTCAAAAACAACTATATTTCTGTATATATTTCTCCCATATTGACGAGGTGGTCTACATAATCATCTGTGTCTTAATGTATGCATTATCTTAACTTTGAGTGCTTAAAAGAAAACGACAACTTGTGAGCGAATTTATGAGTATGAGTGCAAAATTATTTTATTGAAAAAATATGATTGAAAATGAGTTAGATTATGGGTTCCAAACATGAATTAAGCACAGTAAGCTACAGGCCAATTTAAAATAAAATGAAACACATAATTTGGGGAGGAAAAAAATGAAGACCGAAAAGTATTTATTTTCCTGGATTAACAAATTTGTTTGGCTCATTAAACTTTCAACAAATCTAAATTGGTCACTAAACATTAATTATCTTAAATTGAGTCGCTAAATTTTAAATTAGTTTCAATCTCATTTGCACAAGTTTTTGATAAGTACATGTGTTAAGCCTCTTCCAGCGAGGCTTAAAAAATGACCACTTGGCAGTCACATCGTTCAAGTAAATCTAGGCCCACATTCCAAGTTGCAATTTTGGCCAAAACCTCCTGAGGAAGTTGAAGCCCCTATAGGGGGCCAAATCCAATTGCAGGACTTGCCCCATATAAAGAACCGAACCCCCATGAACGAGGCAAGGCTGCTAGGGTCTGTAGAAGATCTTTTCATACAATCTTCATTGAGTGATTACGTGACAATTCACTAGAACCATCGTCCCACCCAACCAAACAAGTCAAGTCTACGCTTTATGTGTCAGATTTTGGCAACAAAATGGTATTAACATTAAATGCATATGATTAATTGATGCTTGTGATGAGAGACCTCAGACGTTCGAATGAGACCACGTGTCTCTTCATCCGACAATTCTTACTTATCTTCTCCTACCATAAAAGTTCACACATTATGTCATTCAAAAAGTAATGCAAGTTTATGCTCTTAACATATAGCTTTCATTCTCGTTGTATTTACATACACTTTTCTCAAAGTCGAATCCTTTTTACATAAGAAGCTCGTATTCGAAGGCCCTCGCACACTCAACCACATATATTGTTAATTAACTTGACCATTGGAGTACGCACAACCGCTTCCACCACCGCCAAAAAAGGTCATATGTGGCTAAAAGTTTGTCCAAGTATGCAGGAACATACTTAAGTGGACATGGGAGGCCTTAGGATCTGTTGGCCATGTTGGAGGTATAAAAATTGAGGTCAGCAGATTAACAATGTCTATGAGAAATCACACTATAACTACGAACCCTTATGGAAAAAGCTTATCGGAAGAGTGCCTCAACTTCTAGTTTGAAGAATGGTTATGCTCTTGAATAAAGAACATGTGGAAGTTCCAAGAAAAATATTACTTGGCATTGTTTGAAATCTTGGGTGTTAGATCCTTGGAAAAGAAGCATTTGGAGGTCCGAACCAAGTCAAGAAAGCCAGTCTTTGAAGAAACGAGGTGTTCATATGTCATGAGTTCCAGTAATGATGGTTCGCTTGTACGGAGAGCAAAAGAGACCTCTGAAGAAGAGCCCCTCCGAACTAATGTCAACCGCAGTTAACCAACATAGTCGAACGGTGGGACTATTGTACGTCTCGCATGAGAAGTGAAGGAATGGCTACCAATATGAGAGATATAACATAGCAAAATGCTACCATGTAGCAACTTCTAATGCAAATATAGGGACAATGAGGCTATCAAATGCCTCAAAACATGCCCCATCAAGGCACTTTTCAACAACAAAACGAGGAAGCACATAGGCAAGTGGGCCATTCTCGTGGGCAGATGAGGTTGAAATAAAAGTAGATGTAGATGTTTTCACAAATTATTCATCCAGAACAGACCCTAAAAGAGGATAACTTTTCTCCAGAATACGAGCAAGAATAGTAGCCCCAAAAATCCACCAGTGTATTTGATAGGATCAGTCTGTCAAGGCCTTAAAATGGGTCTTAACAACCACCTCGTATACCAAGGCCTCATGAGCAAATGCAAGACTAAGGACCACAAGTCTCTTCCACCCAGAAATAGGCATAAAAAAGGGAACGAGGTGAACTTGAAAAATTTAGTCTGGTACGAATTTGAGGAAGAAAATTCAGATGACCCATATAGGTCCATCAAACTAGATGGCAATGACAATCTCCATTTTTCACATGCGTTAAGGAATGCTCGTGTCCCCAACCACTTTATGCTGCCTAAGATTCCCAAATATAAAGAGAAAGGTGATCTTTCAAAATACCTCAAAAACTTTAAGACTTACATGAGTCTGAGAGGTACCCTGCCAGCACTAAAATGTAGGGCCTTCCACTTTAAAGTTACTGTAACAATTGAAATATGGTGTCGAATACCGACAGAAAGTATCAAAAGCTGGCTGGACCATAAAAAGGCATTCTTGAACCAGCACCTATCTAGTAAAGACAAAAAGCTTCCATTTGACACCTTCAAGAATGAAGTAACAAGCAAAACCTTGAAGATCTATCTAGTTCGCTTTACTGATAAAATGAACTATTTCGAACATGTTACTATTAGAAAGCCTATTTCAGCCTTGAAAGTAGGCCTCAACATAAATACCCTATTTAGGAGGGATGAGCGAGATAAGAGCCCCACCATTTATGATCTCTAGGTGAAAATGATGAGAAGCGAGATTGTCAATGAGGAATTGATTGATCATTAAAATTGAACATCCACGGGGATTCCACTCCCTTAGAGGTTGAGAGGAGGAGTTATTTCCCATTTGGTGAACTAATAACAAACTCAAGTTGAGCATACCATCGTCCCTACCTCAAGTTAAGTATTAACCACTGCTACTTTAAATGATGTACCTTCATTAGCTTATAAAAATGTTGGACCTAACGTCCCAAGATAATCAACCCATCCAAGAGATAGAGGCAGAGGCCAGAGCAACAAGCTTGGAAATAGGCACTATTATACATGTCATTGGAACTACAACCATGGCACAAAATGATTGTATGTCCATGTTGCAACATGAAAGAACAAATTGATGCGTATACTGATAAAAGGGATGATATGTACCTGCAAAGGAATCCATCCCTGTCTAAGTATGAATATAACCTAGGCGAGGTAAGGCAACATCCCAGAGAAGATTTTCCTTATCGTAAGAGTAGCAAAAATAGGAAAAGACCTAGAAGTGGCCAAAGGCAAAGAAGAGACCCCCTGACAATGGAATATTCTTCAATGTGGGAGATAGATACAATCATTGGAGGCCCACATGTTGGAGAAGAGTCTAGAAATGCTAGAGAAATTATGTCAGGGTAGCTAATGACCCGCCAATGACTAACTACATAGTTAACAACACCCTTTATGGAGCTGGAAATATGCCACCCATCACTTTCACACAGGAGGATGCCGCAGGTCTGCATTACCCCCATTGTAATGCTTTGATGGTAAGGGATGTCATTGCACGTAATCGTCTAAAGTTCATGTTACTTGATAATAGGGGCTCCGTTAATATTTTGTTCGAAGCTACATATGATAAAATGTTGGTGGATCACGAGCTAACCTCCATAACTTTTCCTTTATATGGGTTCATCAGAGATAGTGTAACGCCCCCAAGTTAATTACTCTTTTATTTTATTTATAAAAACATAGACTTGAAATGTTACCAAATATCTTCTCTATCTAATTTAAGCAAAATTTTCTCTCTCTTTTTTTTAATTATTTATTTGATTTGATCGATAAATTGATAGAGATAATCCAACGATTTATATAAAATTGTTCATATGAATCAACATATTGAATTACTAAAAATATTAAACAAAAGCTCAAATTTAACATAGAATGTCCAAAGTTCGAACACAACAAAAAATGCTAAAAATAATGTGGGCATAATTAAACATAAAGATGTTCGTAAAATAAAATTTGGCAATAATCATTTCTAAAAAGTTTAATTAGCGACCCTATAAACACTACTCGATCAATCTTTCTCACGTCCACATGATCCGTTCTAATCTGAAAAATTATTGTATGAATGAATATATTGAAAACACTTAGTAAAAATACATGTATATTCTTATTAACATGATATAAATATAAAATAACATAGCATACCCATTTTTTTAGATTTAGAGCAAACTTGTCGCGATATTCAATAGTTCAAGGAATTTCTTAAGAATTCATATATCCCATGGGATTTACATATTTGACACAATGGTTTACCCCAAAGTATTTAACATAAAAATTGACTATAAGACCTTAAAATATTTCATGCTAAAATTTCTATAAACATCAAGAAAATAAGAATTTGCCACTTTTGCACTGTGTAGTCTTACCTCAGTTGATATCCCAAATTCGAAAAATATTCATTGAGAAAAAAAATTAAAAATGGGCAAGATATTTGTAAGAGAATGAACTTGTGAAATTTTGAATGTGGGTGATGAAATAAAGTAATACTTATTTTTAATAAGTGTGTAGTAAGTGTGAAAATGCATAGGTAAAGAGAAGGAAAAAAAACTTCTCACGTATTAAACGTATATTATATGCATAATATATATGTGAAAATGTATTTATTGTTATAAAAGTGAAAAAAATAGAAGAGAGTAGAGAGAAGTCAATAGACTGTTTGTGTTTTATTAAGAGCCAAAGTCCTATATTTATAGAGCAGAATTAGGGATACAATAATAATTATTTCTAGGGTTGTAGGGGTATAATTGTCATTCATCTCTAAACCCTAATAAACTTTCCTTTTACAACACTCCCCCTTGAATGACACATTATAAATATATCCGTCTCGTTAAAATCTTGTTTGATAAAAACCCAATGGAAAAAAATCAAACGAAGAAAAAAGAGTACAGTTATTTTGGAGTACTAAAAATGAATGCTGCCTGATTAAAACCTTGCTAGGAAAATCCAGTGGGACAAAATCTAAGCTAAGGAAAAAGAGTACAACTACTTCCACTGATGTTGATCACTAGAAATCTTTGAGTTGACGCATTCCAATCTCATGAACTAATTTCTTGAATGTAAATGTTGGCAGTGCTTTTATGAATAAATCGGTCACACTGTCACTTGAGCGAATT
>NC_036259.1:11603507-11607548 GCF_002742605.1 Olea europaea var. sylvestris | reverse complement strand
CTACAATCTAAGATAAAATTTAGTTTTTCCCAAATCATTCATCTCAAATTCATTTTTCAAATAATCAGTAGTTTTGTTAAGCTCTTCAAGAGTTCCAATTAAATTTAAATCATCAACATAAACTGCCACAATTGCAAATCCACTATTTATTTTCTTTATGAAAACACATGGATAGATACTGTCATTTTTATAACCCTCATTCAACAAATATTCGCTAAGGCGATTATACCACATGCGTCCGGATTGTCTCAATCCGTATAATGATCTTTGCAATTTAATTGAGAACATAGTTCTAGGGCATGAATCGTTTGTTCCTGGTACCTTAAGTCCTTCAGGGACTTTTATATATATGTTACTATCAAGTGAACCATACAAATATGTAGTTACTACATCTATAAGGCGCATATCAAGCTTTTGTGACACGATCAAATTAATTAAAAATCTAAAAGTGATGGTGCCCATTACGGGAGAATATGTTTCCTCATAATCAATTCCTGATCTTTGTGAGAAATCTTGAGTTACTAATCGGGCTTTGTACCTTGTGATTTCATTATTTTCATTTCTCTTTCATACAAAAAGTCATTTGTATCCAACAGGGATTACATTTTCAGATGTTCGAACTACAGGCCCAAACACTTTTCGTTTCTCCAAAGAATTCAATTCCGCATGTATGGCTTCTTTCCATTTTGGTCAATCATTTCTATTTTGATAATCTTTAATCGATTGTGGTTCAGAATCCTCATTTTGCATAATATCAAGAGCCACATTAAATGTGAAAATATTGTCTATAATAACATTATTTCGTTCCCATAATTTAAGAAAATATATAATTTATTGAAATCTCATTATTTTTGGAAACTTGTGGTTCTTTAGGAACCGTATTTTAATAGCTGATTGATCAATATTTTCTAATGTGATTTCTTCCGAAGTTTTTGGTTGGTTTTTCTCATGTACCTTTCTTTTTCGAGGTACAGAGTCTTTTGAACCAGCTGATCGATCATGCTTTTGGCGTATTTGAGATTCATTTGTTACAGCAGATTGTCCTATAAGAACATCAATTTTTGCTGAAATATTTTCTGCTGGACATATGACTTTGTTGTGTCAACAATTACATCAGGTAATTGATTTGCAACTCTTTGCAAATGAACGATTTTTTCAATCTCTTGCTCACAATGATTGCTGCGAAGATCAAAATGAGATAGAGTTGCTTCATTCCAAATAATTTTACCTTTTTTTTAGGATGTAGTTCTTTCCCTCTCAAAGTTGGGAAAGTCATTTTATCAAAATGACAATCTACAAAATATGCAGTAAATAAATCACCCGTTAAAGGCTCAAAATACCTAATAATTGATGGTGAATCAAAACTCATATAAATCCTAAGTCTTCATTGGGGACCCATTTCAGTACGTTGTGTGGGTGAAATAGGGACTTGGACAGCACAACCAAAGACCCTTAGGTGAGAAATATCAAGTTCATAACCAAATGTCAGTTACAAAGGTGAATATTAATAATAGGCAGTTGGTATAATATGAACCAATGATGCAATATGTAATATGACATGACCCCAAACAGAAGCTGGGAGTTTTGTTTTCATAAGTAATGGCCTACCAATAAGTTATAGACGTTTAATAAACGACTCTGCCAAACCATTTTGTGTATGGACATGCGCAATTGAATGGTCAATTACAATCCCGATTGATATACAATAATCATCGAATGCTTGTGATTTAAATTCACCAGTATTGTCAAGGCGAATAGTTTTACTTGAGTAATCAGGAAATTGTGCTCGTAATTTTATAATTTGAGTAAATAACGAAGGCTATATTCCTAGTGGAAAGTAGGCAAACATGTGACCATCTAGTAGAAAAATCAATTAATACCATAAAATAACGAAATGGTCCACATAGTAGGTGTATTGGCCCACATATGTCTCCATGAATACTTTCTAAGAAAGTTGGAGATTCAATATTGACATTTATAGTTGAAAGTCTAACGACTAACTTGCGTTGCGAACAAGCTACACATGGATAATCATTAGGTAAAAGAATCTTTTGATTCTTTAAAGGATGTCCATATGAATTGTTTATTATTCGACGCATCATTATAGCTCTTGGATGTCCAAGTCAATCATGCTAAAAAATAAAGCTTTTAGGGTCAACGAATTTCTGGTTTGTGATATTATTTGATTCAAACATTTTTATAAATGTATAATACATGCTAGATGGAAGTGCATGAAATTTTTTTATCTGCTTCTAACCAGATATAAAAGAAATTATACAAAGATATTCGACATTATTTTCTTGTGTCATCTGATTATGATATCCATTATAGCGGATATATTTAAAACTAAGCAAATTTCTTTTGGATTTGCTTAAAATAAAGTACATTGTCAATATATAATTTTGTATTATTTGACAAAATGATACAAGCTCTTTCGGAGTTTTCAATGATATTCGATGCACCTAATATTGTATTCAGATTATTTTTAAATGTTAGGTCTAAAAAATATTTTTTTTGTCTTGAAAAATAGCATGTGTAGTTGCACTATCAATCAAACAGGTGTCTTGACAATCCATCATGGATCTATTAATATAACAAAATAGATATATTTAAGAAAAACAACTTGAATTTAAATTTAAAATGATAACATAATGAATATTGTGAAATTAACGATGCTTAATAAAGTTCAAAATTTTTGCGAAAATTAAAAACGTATTTCAAACTAAATTTCTAAAACAAAGGGAAATACTAGAGAAAAAAAAAACTAATCTATATCTTCCATCATATCACCCCCAATCAAATGGTCAATATTCACATTTGGATCAGCAAAGCAATCGAAGACATCCAAATGAGTCACATCAATTGGACAAACATAGTCAGCAAAATTTGTCTCAACTTGTCCTTTTCACTTGATTGATTTTTGATAGAGATCTACAAGGTGTTTTGTCATACGACAAGTACGTGTCCAATGCCTTTTCGTTTACTTTGTGCCTTTTGAAATTGTTGCCTTGCTTTGATAAATTTGTTGATTATTTCATCCATGGCTCACTATGCGTGCACGTCCCCGTCCATGTCCATGTCCATGTCCACGTCTACGTCCATGTCCACGTCTTGATATTGCATTTGCTTCAGGCAATGCAGTACTATTTACTTTAGGCAATGGTATAGAACCAGTTAGACGTAACCCATGATTTTTCATCTGCAATTCATTATTCTGTTCAGCAACAAGCATGCGAGATATAAGTTCTGAGTACTTTTTGAAGCCACGCTCGCGATATTGCTGCTACAGGAGCACATTCGAGACGTGAAAGTTAGAAAAAGTTTTTTCCAACATGTCTTTATCTGTGATTTTTTCTCCACACAATGTCAATTTTGAACATATTTTGAACAATTCAGAATTGTACTCACTAATAGTTTTGAAATCTTACAAACGAAGGTGCATCCACTCAAAACTAGCTTTGGGGAGGACTATAGTCCTCTGATGATCAAATCTCTCAGTTAATTTCTTCCAAAGAACATGTAGATCCTTTTCAGTGAAATATTCAATTTTCAACCCATCGTGAAGATGATGAGGAACTAAGATGAGTGCTTTTACACGATCCTGTAGGGATTCTTTGTTTCCTTCTTTTATTGTCTCTCCCAAATCTTTTGAGATAAGATAGATATCAGTATCGAGTACCCTTGATAGATAATTTTTGCCAGATATATCAAGTGCAGCGAACTTGAGTTTCATGATATTTGCCGTTTGATTATTTACACAATAAAGAAAATACAATTAATTTTGAAAAATGTGATTAAACGTCATATAATAATTAATTAAGTAGTCAATAACATAAGTTATGTATTTTCCTTCAGGGATAAACACTAAAATAATATTTTCTTCAAAACATATGCTATTTTAGGAGCAGATTGTATTTTATTATTATTTCTGCAAGATTAATACGTCAATATTCTTCTAAAATATTGAAAAATATAATTTATGTTCTTCCGGAGCAAGTAATATTTTTCAAGAATATTAATTATAATGTTATGCTACTTTAG
>NC_036259.1:11561205-11603479 GCF_002742605.1 Olea europaea var. sylvestris | reverse complement strand
ATACAAAGTGAAGAAGCAGCTTCTTGGCGGCGGCAAACGTGAAATCATACACGCAAATTGATTTTGATTCGTATGAATATAAAAATAATTCACATGTCATCAAATTGATTTTGATACACGTGACACATAATTATACTTATAAAAAATATTATTACCTTCACCAAATTATTAAAAATTAAGTTATCGTGCTGATAACGTTTTATAAAAGTGAAAAAAAGAGAAGAGAGCAGAGAGAAGTTAATAGACTTGTGTATTTTATTAAAAACCAAAGTCCTATATTTATATAACAGAATTAGGGATACAATAGTAATTATTTCTAGGGCTGCAGAGGTGTAATTGTCATTCATCTCTAAATCCTAATAAACTTTCATTTTACAACATGTGTGTGTGTGTGTATATATATATATATATATATATATATATATATATATATATATATATATTTATATATATATATATATATATATATATATATATATATATATATTATCAAATCAACTATCAATTTCAAACGTCCAACATTATGTTCGACAATTAAATAGGTTAATTTATTCGAATCAATCATGGTGGACGGTTATGTGTGGAATTCAAAAGCCAAATCAAATAAATCATGAGAAGTGACGTTTCATATATTATTATATATATATAATTTTTTAATAAAATTTATGATTTAGGATACCTTTCTTTCTATCAAAATAATTCAGATATAACTAGTCCAAAATTATTTCTTTTTCAGCCAATTTATGTTATTTAATATGAGTTGCAAAATGAGTATAATATTGACATATTTTATAAATTTTTTGTCATACTTAAATATCCGACCCAAATATAATATACAATAAATTTTATAAAATACACATAAGAAAAAAGCTTATCACCTTAACCTTTTGTACTTCAGTTGAAAAGTTGTGGTTACTTCGCTTTTATTTCTTCTTCTTTCTACCATGTAACCTCTTTGACTTTATAATTTTTCATCGAACCTTAACCAATGCTATTTCTTTATTTCTTAATACATGCAGTTTCCTTTTTGATAATCTCTAAAGGAGTCTCTTCATACGTTAGATCTTTCTGCACTTCCAAAGAATCATAGCTTATTACATGTTCGAGATCGTGCACATACTTTCTAAGCATTGACATGTGGAATACATTATGTACTGTCGATAGCGGGTATGCTACCTTTCCAATTCTGTATAGAATTTCGAAAGTATCTATAAATCGAGGTCTCAACTTTTCCTTCTTGCCAAATTTAAGAACACTTTTTATTGGTGCCACTTTTAGAAATACTTTTTCACCAACTTCAAATTTTATCGATTTTCTCAGTGATTTGCATACGTTTTTTTGTCTATCTTGAGTAGACTTTATTCTGTCTCTTTTATCAATTGCTTGCATTGTCCTTGTAATAATCTCTAGACTCAAAATTTATTTTTCTCCTACTTCATTCCAATGAACTGGATATCTACATCTTTTACTATAAAAGACTTTATATAGAGTCATGCCAATAGTAGCTTGAAAGCTATTATTGTATGCAAACTCCACTAATGACAAGTGTGATTCCCATCTACCTCCCAGATCGAAGACTCATACTTGGAGCATGTCTTCTAAGATATGAATAGTCCATTCAGAATGTCCATCATATTGAGGATGATAGGTAATACTGAGATTTAACTTTGTTACCATAGCTCCTTGCATGCTGTTTCAAATTTTAGAAATAAACCTTGGGTCTCAATTTGAGACAATCGATGCAGGAACTCTATGCAGCCTGACAATTTCCTTAACATATAATTGAGCAAATCGATCCATATTGTAGTTCATTTTTACTGGAAGAAAATGAGCTGACTTTGTCAACCTTCCACAATTACCCAGATGGCATTGTATCTTTTCGTTGACTTCCAAAAACCCACCACAAAATTCATGGCTATTTGCTCACATTTCCACTCTGGAATTTCCTGTGAATTTAATGGTTCTGATGACTTTTGATGTTCTCTTTAACTTGCTAACATACAAAATCCACTTCTTAACAAAGAGAACAATCCCCCTTTTCATAATCCTCCACCAAAATGTATTACAAAAATCTCGATACATTTAGTACCATCAAGATGTGCAGTATACAGGGTACAGTGAGCTTTCTCTAATACTTATTTTCTTATCCCTTTATCTTTTAGTACACATAATCTTCCCTCGAACATCAAAGCATTGTCATCTGCTATTGCAAAACCTTTTCTTTTACTTGTACCAACTTCTACCTTAATTTTCCTAAAAAAGGGTTATTGTCCTAAGTATCTTTGATTCGATGCCAAAGATTAGGTTGAATCTTTAATACTGCAATCTTTACAGTAACTTGAGTTGGTGGAATGACAACTTCCAATTTCAATTTATCAAACTCCATTATCAACTGCACTTGATTTATGGGTAAAACTGCTAGTTGTCCCACGGTCTTCCTACTAAGAGCTTCTGCGACTACATTAGATTTTTCTAAATGGTAATAGATAGTGCAGTCATAATCATTAACTCCAACCATCTTCAAAATCCTTTTAAGTGAAGAAATATTTCAAAATCTTATGAACTGTATAAATATCGCTTTTTTCTCGTAAAGTTAGTGACGCCATATCTTTAGAACATATACTACCTCCGCCAACTCTAGATCATATAGAGTGTAGTTATGTTCATTTTGTTTTAATTATCTTGAGGCATATGTGATCACCTTCTCTCAAACTGTATCAAAAACATCTCAAACCCTATTTCGATGCATCACTGTATGTAATGAATCCATCTAAACCCTCTAGCATAGCTAACATTGAAGTTATAACCAATTTTCTATTTCAATTATTGAAAAATCTTCTCACACTTTTCAATCCATTCAAATTTCACTCACTTCCTGATTAGTTGAGTCATCAGCCGAGCTATTTTAGAGACTCCTTCAATGAATCTTCGATATTAACCTGCTAGTCCCAAAAAACTACGAACTTTACTTACATTTGGTGGTCTAGGTTAGTTGGTTATTTCTTCAACTTTAGAAGAGCCTACTTCAATCTTTTGAGCCATAACCACATGATCAAGAAAAATTATACGATCAAATCAAAATTCATATTTTTTAATTTAACGTACAATTTTTCCCTTCTTAGTGTCTCTAACACTATCTTGAATTGTTTTTCACGTTATTCCTTATTCTTTGAATACACCAAAATGTCATCTATGAAGACAATGAAAAATTGATCTAAATACTGATGAAATACTCTATTCACCAAATCTATGAATACTGCAAGAACATTTGTTAATCTAAAGGGCATTACCGTAAACTCATAATGACCATAAAAAGTTCTAAATGTCATCCGCCTTCATTTTCAACTGATGATAGCTTGACCTCAAATCAATCATGAAAAATGCTGTTGCACCTTCAACTGATTAAAGAGGTCTTCAATCCGAGGAAGAGAGATTTATTTTTTATTTTTTGATAATCAATCGGTATAGTTTCCTATAATCAATGCACAACCTCATTTATCTATCATTTCTCTTCACAAACAAAATCGGTGCGCCCCAAAAAGATGTACTTGGTCAAATGTAACATTTATCCAACAATTCCTACAACTGTATCTTTTAATTCCTATAGTTCTTTTAGCGTCATCCGGTATAGAGCTTTAGGCACTAAAGTTGCTCCATGTAGGAGATCAATTGTAAACCCCAATTGCCTGTCAGGTGGTACGCCAAGTAAGTAATCAAGGAATACATTAATGAAATCTCGTACAATCGGCTCATTATCATTAGTGAGCTCCGATTGTTAAGTTCCATACATACTCACTAGAAATCCTTGGCAAGATCTTTTCTTTAACATATTTTCTTCCTTTATGGCCTACACGAAATTAGGTAAAGACTTAACTCATACAGTGAAAAATAGAAACTCTTCCTTCACAAGCTTCTGAAAAATTACTTAATTTTTGAAACAACGAATGGTTGCGTGATTGCTCCTCAATCAGTCCAATCCTAGAATAGCGTCAAAGTCTTTCATGTCTAGGAGGTATAGATCAGCTATAAATTCTTTTCCTTCCATCTCTAACTTTAATACCCTAGAGATCTAGTTGGTGTTTAAAATTTTACCGAATGGGATAGAAATTTCTAGAACACTATTGGATTTTTCACATGCAATACATGATTTAGCGATAAATGTGGTGGATATAAATGAATAAGTAGCTCCTGACCTACAAGAACATATGCAGGTAGTTCAGATATTGATAGAATACCTGCCATTATGTTCAGATCCTCTGTTGTCTCTCCCTGGATTAAAGCAAAGGCTTTGGCTTTTACTTTCTTGCCCTGCTCATAGTTTTTCTTGGGTGGGTATATCTTGCAGTCTGAGGCGAAACGGCCTTGGCCATATCCATAGCGCACATTTTTTTCCAAACAAGCACTCTTCTCAATGGACCTTGTTATGCTCTTTGAGTTTTAATATAATGGCTAATTATCATATCTTCCTGTTTATTAAAACAAATTAATAACATGCATAACAATTTCATTATAATCATCATAAGCATTTTATGAATTCAAGCTTAAATGATTCATAAATCATGATAAAAAAATAATATAGAACATAACATTTTATTTTGTACTTTAGTTCGTTGGACGGTAGTTGATTGACGAGTGTTAAATGCCATGGGTCTCATTCAAATATTTATTTAAAATTTAAATAAAATCACAATATAGAATCATAAACAAAGAACATGTAAACACTGTTTTATGTCTATTACACAAGATTAGAGTTATTTTATTTTATTTTTCTTTTTTCTGACACAAGGATAAAAATGCAAGAGTAACACGTAAATATGAGTCCGTATCAACTAGTGCACGAGCAGTAATGTTATAGTGATTGAATTCGGTGACAATCAACTCCGATAGTTTAGTTGCAACTGTTATAGATACGGTGAGAAAATGGCTAAATAATTATTTCCAAATTTCAATCAGCTCAAAAATAATGATGTTAAACAGAGCCTCTTATGTTGACTATAGTATAATTTACTACAAAAGTAAACTTCATTTTTTTATGATTTAAAACCCAATTAATTGGTCATAGGAATTGAATTGACAAACCCAGATAGATAAAGATGAGTGGAAAACGGGTTGCATAAATAATCAATGTCAATTAATAAAATAAATCATAGTGTTCATACATGAAAATTTAGGTAGGATACTACCTAAACTTGAAGTTTTCTTTAAAACTCAAATTTATATGATAATGATAGATACACTAATTGGACTTGATTAAATGATGAATTGGGTTATCATACAAGTCAAAAATAACTTGCATCTTTCACCTTTTTTGACTTATAATGATAATACAAAATTGAATAATACTAATATCACATTTTTTTTAAATTTACAGTTGATTGCAAATACAGTTAGTTGATTAATCATGCAATTAAGCTCCTTTAAAAAAATCTACAGAAAGGTAGACCTGGGCTCTGATATCAATCTATAACGCCCAAGTCAATTACTCTTTTATTTTATTTATAAAAATATAGACTTGAATGTTATCGAATATATCATCTATCTAATTTAAGCAAATTTTTCTCTCTTTTCTTTTATTATTTATTTATTTGCTCGATAAATTGATAAAGATAATCCAACGATTTAAATAAAACTTTTCATACAAATTAACATATTAAACTACTACAAATATTACACAGAAAATCAAATTGAAGAGAGAATGTCGAAAACTCAAACACACAACCACTTGATCAATCTTTCACACATTCACACGACTCATTCTAATCTGAAAATATTGTAACAGTGAGTATTTTGAATACACTCAATAAAAACACGGGTATATTCTTATTAATATAATATAAATATAAAATAACATAACTTACCGATTTTTTTTTAGATTTTGAATACAATGGGAGAATTCGATCGAACACTACTTTAGATGTGAATCTTAATTTAAGACGTAAAGGTGACCAATAGGTGAAATTATTCCGCCCTAACATCATTTCATTATTTGATTTTCAAATCAATCATGTGTGCAACAATTTATTTTTTAGCATTTAGATTAAAACTCAAATCCTACAAGTTTTTATCTCATCAAATAGTGATCAAAGAAAAATTAAATGAAGTACTAGAGTATTGTCCTCGTGGGATCGACAATTTAGACTCTTAGATCCACTTACTACTTGTTACGGTCCATACACTTGTGGAAATAAAATTGAAAACATGTTTTTGGCACCGTTGTCGGGGATCTATTTACATTTAGTCTTAATTTATTTTTATTTTTAACTGTTATTTGATTTTTTTAAAAAAATTTCAGAAAAGGTGTTTGTTGTATGCTATATGCCCAAGGTGACGATCTTGAACCGTTTGATTCGAAAATAGAATATATCTTCAGAGAAAACATAGGGAACGCCAACAAAAATAGAAACATCAAATAACTGACAATCTAAACGACCCTATTCCTATATCGCAATTGGACAGATGGTCGAGAGAGATCAACAGCGAGAGCAAAGGGAAATAAATAAAGAGGACTTGTCAGTATCTATGTTCTTGACACCTATAGCAGCACCCGCACTGTCCAGTATTGTGTATCGAGACTTTGGGTTAAACAACTTTGAGATAAGGGTTGACTAGATTAATTTGATGAGCACCACCCTGCAATTCTACGAGCTACCTCATGAGAATCTAAACACACATATCCCCGGATTTCTTAGGAATTCAGAGTTGTTATGCTTCCAGGGTTAATGAGGATGCCATCAAGATGTGATTATTCTCATATACACTGAGAGATGCAGCATTGAAATGGTTGGATGTCGAACCTGATGGAAATATTACCTCATGGGAGGAAGTGACTAGGAGATTTTGCAATAAGTTCTTTCCATCGACTAAGGTAGCAAAAATCATACTGAAAATTCAAACCTTCCAACAAAGAGATGGGGATAACTATCACGAGACATAGAACATATTTAAGAAATTGATGAGGAAGTATCCAAATCATGGAATCACTATTGAAAATCAAGTGCAGTATTTTTACACGGGACTTTCATCACTGTTTAAATCTCAAGTGGATTCCTCTGCAGGCGGATCGATCATAAGAAAATCAGTTCAATAATGTATGGATCTGTTTAAGTTGATTGCTACTACTCGCTTCATGTTTTCATAAAAAAGAATGGTGCCTCCAAAAGCATCGGTAATATATGAATTAGACATCACGGTAACTTCCAACGCCCAAATAGCAGCATTAACAAAACAAGTAGAGAGAGTTATTGGGAAAGTCACAAACAAAAGGAGCACATACAGTGATAGCCGGTTCATATGCATAAACTGCGGGGCTAATCATCTAACAGAAAACTACACATCTATGGGCTTTCTAGGGAACAAGTCAATTTAATTCAAAATGGCTCTCAAAATTTTAATCCATTTGCTCAAACATACAATCCAAGGTGGAGACAATACCCAAACTTTAAATGGTCAGATAATTAGCAAGTGAAAATTTCAAACAATGCCCAACATGAGAAAAAATAAAGTTTGGGAGAGATGTTCAACCAATACATACAAAAGACAAACAAAATGTTCCAGCAAATTGACACTAACTTTCAGAATCAGCAAGCATCCATCAAGAAAGTGAAAACACAAATTGGTCAGATAGCTTAAAGCTTGTAGAACACCCATAAGGGACATTGTTAGGCAACACAATGGTCAACCCAAAAGAGCAAGTGCAAGCTATTACAACTAAAAGTGAAATACAACTTCCAAAGATACATGTGAAGAGACTTGAAAGAAAAGAAAAAGAGGTAATGGTTGAAGAAGCCGATAAAGAAGAAGAGTCTATACCAACCAGTAACCACCAATAAGGAGGAAGAATGGAAAGCAACATCTACAGTTAGAGCACCAAGCCTTGTGAAAGCTTATGTGCCACCAATTCCATTTCCTCAAAGGCTACAAAGAAAGAAGTTAGACAAGTAATTTGCTGAGTTTGTGGAGATTTTCAAGAAGCTACACATAAATATCTCATTTGTAGATGCAATAGTCCAAATGCCCAGCTATGCAAAATTCTTGAAAGTGATCCTGTCTAATAAAAGAAGGCTAGAAAAACATGAGACTGTCTACTGAACGAGGAGTGTAGTTCAATTCTCTTGCAAAATTGGTTCTAATTATTTTAAGCATTATTTATGTGATTTAGGTGACAGTGTTAATTTGATGCCTTTCTTTGTTTACAGGTTTCTTGGATTGAGGGAAGAAAAACCTACAACAATCTCCTTACAACTGGCTAACAAATCAATCAAACGATCGAAGGGGATTATTGAAGATGTGCTAGTAAAGGTTCATAAATTTATTTTTTCAATTGACTTCATCATTTTGGACATGGAGGAGGATTCAAACATCCATCTAATCTTGAAGATTCGCTGATTGATATTTACGATGGAAAGCTGATTCTTCGAGTGGACAATGAGCAAGTCATATTCAAAGTATTCAAGGTGATGAAACATCTATTGACTTCAGACACCTATTTCCAAGTAGATATTCTTGAAGAGCTTGTGGCAGATACATTTGAGATAGAGCATCAAACAATTCTTTATGTAGCAGAAATTGCACAATCGAAGGCAACAAGTGTAGAAAGAACTGATATGTTGTAAACTTGGCCGAACAACCAATAGGAAGGAGATATTGACAGTATGAGTCTCTTGGTGACAACCCTTTACCTTCAGTACCCATAGTGGAGAAGGCCACCATTCTTGAATTAAATCTATTGCCATCCCATCTCCATTATGCATATTTGGGAGACTCTACAACATTTCCAATAATAATCGCAAATGATATGACAATAGAGTAGGAGAATAAATTATTGGAGATACTTAGAAAGCACCAAACGACAATTAGATGGAAAATAGCTGACATAAGAGGAATCAGTCTAGCTCTTTGCATGTAGAAGATTCTAATGAAGGACATGTCAAAGCCATCAATGGAAGGATAGCTTATATTAAATCCTACCTTGAAAGATGTAATGTGAAAAGAAGTGCTAAAATTGCTGGATGCAAGAATAATTTACCCCATATCAGACAATTCGTGGGTGACTCTAGTACATGTTGTGCCTAAAAAGAGTGGAATCAAAGTGGAGAAAAATGAGAGCAACAAGCTGATACCAACACGATTAGTGATAGGGTGGAGAGTGTGTATAGATTACACGAAGAAACAATACCACTAGAAAGGACCATTTCCATTGCCTTTCATTGATCAAATGCTGGAAAGGTTGGCAGGTCATTCTCATTACTGCTTTCTGGACGAATATTCAGGGTACAATCAGATAGTTATTGCTCCAGAAAACTAAGAGAAAACAACATTCACATGGCGCTATGGAACTTTTGTATTTAGAATGATGCCTTTTGGTTTATGCAACGCACCTGCAACCTTTCAACTGTGCATGATGGCCATATTTTTTGATATGTTAGAAAAGTACGTTGAGGTTTTCATGGATGATTTTTTTTGTTTGGAGATTCTTTTGATGACCATTTGGATCGATTGTCTCTCGTATTGCAAAAGTGTGAAGAGAAAAACCTGGTGCTAAATTAGGAAAAATGTCATTTCATGGTAAAAAAATGGAATAGTACTGGGACATAGAATTTCTATATAGGGCATTGAGGTGGACAAGGCCAAGATAAAAATGATTGAGAAATTGCAGCCACCTAATTCAGTAAAGGGTATTCGAAGCTTTCTGGGACATGCAAGATTTTATAGAAGATTTATTCAAGACTTTGCAAAAATTACAAAACTGCTGTGCAATTTACTGGAGAAGGACGTGTCATTTAATTTTTTTGATGAATGTTTAAAGGCCTTTTAACACTTTGAAGGAGAAATTGGCATCAGCACCAGATTGAGAACTAGCTTTTGAGCTCATATGTGACGCCAGTGATTTCATAGTAGGGGCAGTGCTCGAGCAACACAAGGTAAAAGTATTGCATGTTATCTACTATGCCAACAAAATATTGACAGATGCTTAGATCAAATATACAACAACTGAAAAGGAGATGCTGGCAGTGGTTTTTGCATTTGACAAATTCCGTTCCTATCTGATTAGTTCAAAGGTAATAGTCTATACAGATCATGCAGCTTTGAAGTATTTGTTTGAGAAAAGGGAACAAAAAATCAGGTAGTAGATCACATATCGAGGTTAGAGCAATCGCAGAAGTTAGATGAGGTGGACATCAATGAGATATTTCCAAACGAACAATTATTGCAAATTGATAAGGCATCTTGGTATGCAGATATCATCAATTACATAGCCAGTGGTTAGATAGATCCAGACCTTACCTACCATCAGAAGAAGAAGCTGCTACGTGAAGCCAAGTTCTATTATTGGGATGATCCGACCTATATAGAAGGAGAGGGACCAAATTATCTGGAGATGTGTTCCAAAGGATGAGATAAAACCTATCCTTTAAGGGTTCATGCTTCAACGTATGGAGGATACTTTGGTCCCCACTGAAATAGCCACAAAGGTGCTTCAATGCAGGTTCTTTTGGCCAACACGGTTTAAGGACTACCACAGTTTCTGTAGGTCATGTGATAAGTTTCAAAGAATTGGTAACATATCAGCTCGTCAAGAGATGTCCCCTAAACAATATTCTAGAGGTGGAAATATTTGATGTATGGGGGTTGATTTTATGGAACATTTCCCTTCGTCCTGTAGTAATCAATATATCCTGGTAGCAGTGGATTACGTATCCAAATGGGTGGAAGCCAACGCGTTGCCCACCAATGATGTAAGGGTAGTAGTGGATTTTATAAAGAAACATATCTTCAACTATTATGGATCCCCAAGAGCTATAATAAGTGATGTTGGGACTTATTTTCGCAACCGACTATTTTAGGCAGTACTTTATAAGTACGGGATACAATATCGAATTACTACTCCTTACTATCCTCTAACAAGTGGACAGATGGAAACTTTTAACAGACAATTGAAAATAATTTTGGAGCTCACTGTGAATGCATTTCGAAAAGTCTGGTCAAAGAAATTAGACGATGCCTTATGGGCATGTCCCTGTATCATCTCTAGTCTTTGGAAAAGCATGCCACCTGCCAATGGAGTTTGAACACAAAATATACTAGGCATTGAGGCATTTGAACATCGACCTCGAAAAGGCTGGAGAAATAAGAATTATATAATTGTATGAATTGGAAGAATTCAGGAGAGAAGCCTACAAAAGTGCATCTATCTACAAAGAAAGGACAAAATAGTGGCATGATGAAAATATTCAGCAACGAATTTTCAGAATGAGAGATCAAGTGCTACTATATAACCCTTGGCTTAAACTCTTCCCAGGAAAGTTGAAATCTAAATGGTTCGGACCTTTCACGATTGCTCAAGTATTTCCCCATGGCACAGTTGAATTGCACCACCCAACAAAGAGAAATTTCAAAGTTAATGGCCAACGCATTAAGGACTACATAGAAGAGTTTTTCACAGCTAAAGAGAGCCTTGAACTAGTTGTTCTATAATGATCGCGGCACAAAATCCAGCTGATAACTTTAAAGAAGCGCTTCTTGAGAGGCAACCCAAGCTTTATCCTTTTTTTGCTTCTTAGTTTTTTGTTTTAATTTTCTGTTCTTTTGATAATTCAGAATAATTAGTAACACATTTTTCCTATTTATTTTATAGGAACGTTCTCAATTGAAAAATACATTATGTGTAGACGGGAGATGGAAACCAAGTTATGAAGTGCATGGGGATGATAATAACAAGGAAGAAGGTATTTTTAAATAAAAAAATAAATAAATTGTGAGCAGAGATGTGGCGCTGAGGCGCCACACCATGCCCCCATCCCCCTTTTTTTTATTTTGCTTTCTCTTTTACTTCTTTTATTTTCCTCCTATATATATACACACACACATCCCATCTTCACTTTATACTCAATTTTTCCCAAATCTATTTCACCCTATCTCTCTCTTCCTCTCCTCTTTCTTTCTTTCATAATTTCACCTTTAATTTTCTTTTATACATAAAATCTTCACAACTTCATATGTATAAATTAAACTTCTTTGCATACCATCAACAAATTAGACTTGCTACAAGTGACAAGGTATGTGTTTAAATGCATTTTGTTTTGTAGTGGTAGTTTATGCTAAACGAACCCTAGCACTTGTTTGGAATATGAAATTTGTAATGGGTTGTGGTGTATTTTGAGGACATAACAACTTGAAATTGTGATTTTATAATTGGAATTATGTTTGGGGAAATTGTAGATGTGAATTGTGCTATGCTAGTAGAGTCTTTTTTTTTTTTTTTTTTTTTTTTTTATAAATGCCTCAATGACTTTCACTTTTTATGTGAATTAATTGATCACTTTGCCTCCTTGTTTTATGAAATTGCAGTACCCCTGTGGAGAATTGCATGGTTGAAGGTGATTTAATTGTGGCAAGACTTGTGTTTTGGCCATATTGTAGTGTGCGTGGACTAATTTGTATTTTGTTGGTAGCAGATTCACTTTATTTCATTCTACTTCGCGTAGTAGACAATGCCACCAAAAAAGAAATCCAAGGCCTCAACATCTTCATCAAGCTCCTTTGACACCAGCAAATTTGTGAGTGAGGACGCAAAACGCAAATACCATGACATGGTGGTACTCAAGAACTGTATTCCAAAAAAGGGCTATGATGATCTGCATCCTTATATGGGGAAATTAATTGATGGAAGAAATTGGGCTGTTTACAAGACAACCACAGCCAAGACTAACACCAATGGTGCGGGAATTTTATGCAATGCTAAAGAACACCAGAACTTGAAAGTATATGTCAGAGGAAAGTGGATCCATTTTGACAGAACCATGATTAATTGGTACTATGTACTGCTAGATATCGATAAGGATGACTTTTCCAGACTGCGTGACTAAGGGGCAACTGATCCGATTGATATAATTAGAGAGTTAGTCTACCATGATGTCACATGGAAATGATCAGGCTCTGATGTCACCAACTTTCAAGCTGTGGGTACATTTTCGGAATGCAAGGTTTGATACTATTTCATTTGTGGTAAACTTTTGCCCAGTAGCAATTTCAGTGAGGTGACTAAGGACCGGGTTCTATTAAATTATGTTATTCAGTGGGGCCTAAGTGTGGATGTGGTTATGGTTATTCAAACCAAATTCGTGCGATCACTACGAGGATCTACGACTGTTGGTTTGAGTTATCCTTCCTTGATATATGCTCTGTGTAGGAGATGAGGAATTGCGACTTCTCCAATTGACGAGATAGGTCATTCTAAACCCGTCATGACTAAGAAGCTAATTTGCCAATTCTCTACCAATTAGTTCTTTGCTAATGCCCAACCATGGGTTACAAAGGGTTAGCCATCTCAAACCAGTGATCCACTGCTTGCTAGTTCCCAAATTGATGACATTACTGGCTGATTGAGCTTTGCAACTGCAACTAACGTAAAAATATGATGAATTGGAATCATGGAATAAAGAAAGATATGATGGACTTCAGCATCATTTGGATCAGTTTCAGTCTTCTATGAACAATCAATATCAGCAGTTACCAAACTCCATGTATGCTCAGTACCAGTACCAGAATGAATTCTTTTCAGTGTTGGCTTCTACTTATCCCAACATGTGATTCCCGTCATAGCCAAAATATCCACCTAATCCAGCCAACCCGAATCCATCTTACCAGGGCACTGGCGTGACACCCACAGATGATTTCATGAATGTCCTACCCCTCTTTTACATTTATTTTCACATTGGGGACAATGTATAGTTTAAGTTTTGGGGGGTTCAATCATTCGGGTTACTTGCTATTGTTTCTTTTTGTTTAAGCAGTATGAATATGTATATATATGTATGTATGTGTGTGTGTGTGTGTGTGTGTGTATATATATATATATGTGTATGTATATATGTATGTGTATGTATATATGTATGTATGTATGTGTGTGTGTATGTGAGTGTAAGTCGGATGGTTTTGTCAGTTATGATGAATATATTTGAGAGCATGTGTTAGTTTGTGGGCCGTGGAAGATTTATATGCCTAAATTGAGTTTTTACTTATATATGCGAAGGAGTTTAGTATTTATGCACAAATATTAAGTTTAGCTCTATACAAGAACATGAGGGTTCATATGCATAGGCTAAATTGATAACTTAGGTATTTGACCTTTTACCCCATGATTCACAACAGTCTTTGACCATTTATTTAATAATTTGGAGCGTTCTAACCGGTGAAAAAATAATTTAAGATAGTGTGATTCTGTGAATGTTAAAAGATTTTGTGGACTATCTTTAACTTTTTGGTATAAGCTAGGTGATGACCAAATATTAGAGATGTAACCCCTATAAATTTCGCTTTATTTTATAGAAAAGAAACATTGCACTTATTCAGCTATACCTCACGCCTGTACCTTTTTAACTTGAGTTATTAAGTTCTTAGGGTTTTTTTAAAACCTGGTACTCTTTGGTATGCAAAAATCGAAGAGTTACCAACCTAACACTCGCTATAGGGTTAAAGAAGAGAAAAAAAGAGTGAGGTAATAATAGAAAAACAAAAAAAAAGTGTTGGTATACAAGTGCACAAGAGAGCTGATCTTGGGGGCTTAGATAACTAGTGGGTTTGAATCACTTAGTATAAACTAAATTGTTGAAGCATTCATAACTAAGGAGAATCATTACATGAATGAATTGTTGACATCACTGGTTGAGCTAAACCAAATCAGAGTTGTGGGAGACATCGGTAAGTAAGGTTAAACCTTATAATTATACTATGGTGAGAGAATAGAAGAAAACAAGTTTGGGGGAATGTAAATCTCACGAGCGAAGAAAAAAAATGATTGACCATTGAAGGTTGGGTAGTGAACCAACTTGTGAAGGTATGGCATTACACTTGATCTACACACATACACAACTGTGTTGAATGGAATAAGTGAAAAGTTAGCTCTTGTATTGCAATCTAAAAAATCGTTCATGAATGTGGTATAATGTTCTCAATGCTGAGCCAGAAGGTGAGCCATCTTACTGGATCATTGTTTGTCTTTAGTTAGTCTTCTTTTTCTTGTGTTTGCTCGAGGACTAGCAAACAATTAAGTTTGGAGGTATTTGACAAGTGCATTTTACACATGAATTTAAGCTAATTTTAATTTGATTGTAAGCAAAATTTTACGAGTATTGAATATTTTAATGTGTTTGTTATGGTGAAGGATACGAAAAAGATCATCAATTGAAGTTAGTGGCATGGTTTGAAAAAAAGTTGTGGATAAAGAGGCAAAATAGGCAAAGCAAAAGTATTGGACGATTGGTACTAAGGTATCAAAAACAAATAAGAAAGCAGAGTGTGGGCGCCACAGTATCCGACACAACATGAGCCTCGACACCGAGAGCTTCAGAGAGCGTGTCACCACCATTTGACGTGGCACTGTGGTGTTACGGTGCCACCAAGAGCAGTAACCTGAGCAAAATTTTGGCCCATTTTTGAGTCCAGACAAAACCCCTACCTTTTACACATGGCAAGGCACTTATAAATATGAAATTTCTCATAATTTTTTGGGGATTCACACTTTGAGAGGCTAAAGAACACAATTGGAGAATCAAAATGAGGAATTCAAGGGAAAAAACATCAAGAAATTCACCGTGTAAAGCATCGATTGGAAGAGGAATAAATTCTTGGTACAAGATCTACTTTCCTTCTACACCTTTAATACAAAATTCGGTGATGTATTCCATGACAATCTATGATTTTTCATTTTTCATTATGAATAGCTAAACCTCTGGTTATGTTGACTAATGCGACCAGTTGGGATCCGTTATATTTTCTACTAAGATTTTTGGTTTTTAATTTTTTCCATGCGTTGATTATACTATGGATTGAATGCATTAAATTAGTTGATCACTAATTTGATGATTTTTGTGAATTCTTTACGAATAGAGATATGAGTGAAGAATTAGACCATATAGTAAAATTTAATAAATTTGTATAACGAGTAGAGATACATATACTAATTATTACGGTCATAATTGAATTTTTAGAACAAAGAACTCGTTTAACTAACTTGGATTTACATAGAGATATGGAATTTAATTAGTTATATATGCTCAATGAGAACTTGAGAGCAATAGATTGAATACAATGGGAGAATTCGACCGATCATTACTTTAGATGTAAATTTTAATTTAAAATGTAAAGGTGATCAATATATGAAATTATTCTACCGTAACGTCATTTCATTATTTGATTTTTAAACCAATCGTGCGTGCATCCATTTATTTTCTAGTATTTAGATTAAAACTCAAATCCTACAAGTTTTTATCTTATCAAATAATGGTTAAAGAAAAATTGAATTAAGTGCAAGAGTATAGTCCTCATGGAATCCACAATCTGGACTCTTGGGTCCGTACACTTGCAGAAATAAAATTGACAACAGCCATCTACTCAAAATCAGTCTCCAATTCTATTTTAGTAAAGAAACACAATCTCAAGTTGAGGGTTTGCATGGATTTTTCCAACCTTAATCAAGCATGCCCCAAGAAGCATGAGTTACTAGCTTTATACCAAATCCTAATATACCCTACAGATGAAGAGAACACATCCTTCATCACTAATAGAGGCCTTTATTGCTATAACGTGATGCCTTTCTGCCTGAAGAATGCTGAAGCCACCTACCAGAGGCTTATCAATAGGATGTGTGTCAATCTCATTAATAAAATTATGGAAGTCTATGTGGATGACATGCTGATAAAAATCCCTATGCCCTTGGGTCATGTGAAGTACCTCAATGCAACTTTCTGAATATTAAGAATGTACAGGATGAGATTGAATTTCTTCAAATGTGCGTTTGGTATTGCATCCAGAAAATTCCTAGGTTACATAACAGCTAAAGAAGAATAGCGGTAATCCTAAAAAGATTAAGGCTATAATTGATATAAGGTCTCCTCAATAACCAAAGGAGGTGCAGAGCTTAATAAGGCAGGTGGCAACCTTGAACCGATTTGTTTTTTAAGCTACTGATGAATGTCTTCTTTTTTTCAAGTCCTAAAGAGAGTAAAGAAGTTTTAGTGGAATAGGGAGTGTGAAGAGGCTTTCAAGAGGGTGAAGAGGTACTTGAGACATGCCCCCTCATAAAACTTAAGGCTGCGGTCATTGCAGTTATACTTAGCAGTTTCTATAGAAGCCATAGTTGTAGTCCTTATAAGAGAGGATAGCAACCTCTAATTACCTATCTATTATGTAAGCAAGTCCTCGAAGTTTTTTCTCTACCTAGTTACCACTTAAAGAAGCTGAGGCTATATTTTTAGGCCTATAGTATACATGTATTGACCAATTTCACACTCAAACAGGTTTTTCAAAAACTTAATACTTCAAGGAAATTAATTAAACAGGCTATAGAGCTAACGAGTTTGATATCATTTACAAGCTAAAGGCCTCCATCAAAGGACAAGCCCTTGCAGACTTCATAGTAGAATTTGCTAACACTCCGAAGATTGATGTGTAATGGAGCTAGTGGAGCTCCCATATGGAGCTTTTTAGTTGATAGCTCCTTTGTAAAGATAGGGCTGGAGTGATATTAGTTAGTTCTGAAGGCCACGAACTTAATTGTGTAAGGAGATAAAGTAAAAGGACTGCTTGCTAATTGCAATTCAAAGTTGATAGTGAGCTAAGTTGATGACGCTCACTAAAAGGGATAAAAGCATGGCAACATGCTTCATAAAGTTTATGGACTTTCTCTGTTCTTTCAAAAAGTATGAGTTGGCACTAATACTACTTGGGAATGTTCATGTCTATGCTTTATAAAAATTGGCCAATAGTAAGGATTACAAACAACTCAAGGTGGTCCATATTGAGCACCTCGTGAGACCCTCCATCTCAAATAGGAAAATAGTAATGTTGATTAAAGGAATTCCATCATGGATGCAACCAGTTATAACCTTTCTCAAAGACCAAATTTTACTAAAAAACATAAATGAGCCGCACAAACTTAGGAGAAGGGCCACATATTCATACTCCTATGATGTACTCTATAAGAGAAGATTTTCCTCGTCCCTCATTTGATGCGCCAAGAGGCTAACAACATCCTCCGTGAGATTCATGACAGTGTTTGTGCCAACCATACCAAAGGACATGTGCTTAAAGTATTTAGACAAGGGTACTATTGGCCTACTTTCAAGAATGATGCACTTCAGTTCATATGAAAATGCGACACATGTTAGTGATTCTTTACAATCATAGAAAACCCCTTTAGAGCTTACAGTGGTTACAAGTCCTTGGCCATTTGTCAAATGCAAAATTAACCTCAGAGGCCCCCAGTTAAAAGGGATATACAGTGTTAGTTATGCAATTATTGCCATTGATTATTGCATCAAAAGGGTAAAAGTTGAACCCCTGGCAAAGATCACTAAGGCCTATATATCAAAACTCATTTGGAAGAACATCATTTCTTGGTTCAGAATTCCTTATTTAGTTGTATTAGATAATGGAAAATAGTTCTACAATAAGGAAGTCTAGACCTAGTGAAGAGCTAGGGATCAAGAAACATTTTTCAATGTCCTACCACCCTCAAGCAAACGGCCAGGTAGAGTCGGTCAATAAAACTATCGAGTATACCTTGAAAAGAAAGCTTGATATATCCGAAGGGGCCTAGGTAGATGAACTGTCCCCAAGTATTGTAGACAATTCGCATCATTAGTCGAACAATTATTGGAAAGACCCCATTTTTCATAACATACAGGACCGAGGTCACGGACCTATTTAATATAGGATTTTTTTCACCTCTTCGCTTACACTTAAATGATATATCTAATGATGAGTTAAGAAGATGTGAACTCGACTTCCTTGAAGAAAAGAGGGACGATTCACAGGTAAAGATCACCTCATGTCAAAGGAAGATGATCCATTACTACAATGCGAAGGTGAAGAAGAAGTTATTTCGTAGAGGTGACCTTGTATTAAGAGAGGTTTTCTTGTCAACAAAGAAGCCATGAGAAGGAACATTGGACCCCAACTGGGAAGGGTCCTATCGAATCTTAGAGGAACTGTGACCTAATACTTATAGAATCGAAGACCTAGACGGAAAGGCATAGCCTCATCCCTAGAACGTTGAACAATTAAGGATGTACTATCAATAAGTATGGCTCCTCTATCTGATGAGATGTTCTTTCCTAGTTGATGTAATTATTCTATCAATAAAGGCATCTCCGAACCACTGAGCCCATATCTCTTCGAACCCTTTCCATGGATGGATCAAACATCATAGAGAAAATATTTTAATGGAAGAATAACCCCATTGAAAAAAAAATTAGCCTCAAGATGAGAGGTACGACACACACATATGGGGCACAGCTTAAAAACCTGCAAGGCGAAAACCTTTCGTAGATAAATCAAACACTATGGAGGAAATATTTGCATGGAAGAGTCATCCCTTTGCAAAGATATAATTATTCTCGAAAAGGGAGGTGCGATGCACTCATAGGGGCCCACCTTGAAACTTGCAAGGTAAACCTCTTCTATGGTTAGATCAAACTCCATGGAGAAAGTCTTTATAGGGAAGAGCCACCCACTTACAAAGAAATAATTAGCTTCGAAAGAAAAGGTGTAATACACCCATATGGGGTCTACTTTGAACCTTGCGAGGCCAACTCCTTTTATAAATAGATTGAACGTTATAGAGGAAGTCCTTGAACAACTTCACCCTTATCTACTTTGGAACCTCCATGGGCACATCTTTAGAAAGAGAATAGGAACCAAACTTTTAGCATTTGCGAGTAGCATCGAAGTTAATCTTCATCTTTATGATAAATTGAATAATAATATAATATGCACGAGTAGAAGAAAGCATGTAAGTAAACATAAAAAAGAAGTATATTCCAACAAAAATGGAATAACGCTATCTATGAGCATTAAGATTATTATGTGTCATCAATGAGAGAGAGAGAGAGAGAGAGAGCCAGTTACCACGAACAAGGAAAACGTTCTTTTTTCTGTATACAATATTTACAAATAAAGATTGATAAAGGAAAAGAGGGTTAAAAACCCTAATATTTGGCAAAAGCTCATAAAAGGCTGCATAGCCAATAAGAGGAATGGTTTTAAAACTTTTTGAGGCACTATAAGGGCACAACCTCATATGATCTCAAAATTGCTCCTAATCTTTTAAACGTGTTAAAAAAGACTAGCTCTTCAAATTCGAACACTCCAACACATTCTTTAACTGTAAGTTGGGAACGAACACTCAACGTAACCTTAGAAGTTACAAGGGATAAATAAAACGCATAGCTAAACGAAAAAAAATAAAAGATAGTAGAAGAAGAAAAGAATAGCCGATAAGAGAAATATCACCATAAAGCAAGAAATAAACAAAGGAAGTAGAGGAGACAATCATAAGAAGAGGGAAGTATTTATAAGTTTTGATGAAAAATTTGAACCGTTGATTGGATCAACAAAAGATTTAAGCCACTCAAAAGCTTCTCGCAATCTTGACAGTTAATTGTTAGCAGACATTATCCTAGAAAAACACAAAAAGGACCCCTAAAGCAAACATTTAAAAATTGTAACAATATATTCCATCAAAACAACCACATCATCTACCAATAAAAAGGAAACTTGTGTGAACCAAAAGGTTCACCCATTGTATAATAATAAAAATAATAAAGCCCTAAAGTTAATATGAATATTAAAATTGGACTTAAGGAACTATTTATTAGACCTCACAAAGAAATCCACAAACCAATCAAATTGTCTGCAAAATAGAAAGCGACATACAAAGGGAACAAAGAAACAAATGGCTCGCATAAAGATCGAGAACCACTTATCATATACCACTTGCTACATGTTATCGATAAAGAACACATAGACAAATGAATAAAATGTTATTCATAACCGAATTAATTATGAATCATAGCAAACAAGGAGCTACTATCTAACATGACATAGAAAGATTCAAACTACCCCAATACATGGAGAGAAATCTATAAATACCCCTTCATTTGAAGAAGAAAGTCGTGCAATTCAAATGTCTTCTTCTAAAATAGATATTTCTCCTCTTGTTCTAGTTGAAGTATCAAGATTGGTCAATTTCGAAAGCGAAAGTCATAGTTAGGTGAAAGGATTCGTTTATTGAATTTACATTAAGATTATATTATAATTGTTTCATCAATAAAATCGTTTGACTTAATTTGTACTATCAATAAAGTTAAAATTATAAAGTTAGCATTTTATTGTATTTGGTCAAAATCAATGTTTCTAGTCAATTAATGGTCAAATGAATTAAATCTATCCATCTGTCCTTCTACTACAACGAAATGAAAGGTTTGAGGTTGTGGATGACACAAATGAAAGATTTGAACAAAACCTGTAACTAAATGAAAGATTTGGTACTGTGGCTACAATTTTCCCTATTTAGAATAACTAATAATTACATATCTAGTTATTGTTGGCGACGACTTACAGAAACGGGCTATGTAAGGGTTGATTTTTGATATATATTTTTCGACCGATTTTAACTCGTAAGAGCGTGATCAAAACACAATTTATATAACTGAAAATTTGGACAGAGTTTTGGTATATATAAATGTGGTAAACAATTATGCAAAATAAGAATTAAGAAGGAGTAGAAAATAGAGAATAATCCAAGGCGAGACGTTATCTCTTTTCTTAAGACAAATTGCCCTGCTACGGTGCTCACAGTGAAAAGCACTTGTCTCCTAAGATATAATGGATTCAAAACTTGTGGTAGCAGCACTTCAAACCTCAAGAAATCGGCAAACTTTTGACAGAATTTTTCCTCTACAAAAGAAATCATGAAAATGCTATAGAAATAGAAATGAGAGAATTGCAAGAGGAGAATGAGTGCTCAATCAATTAATGTACCCAAAATCATGTCCATAGGATCCTATTTATAGATGTATAAATGGTGCAAATGAAGTAGTGTGGGCCAAAACATGCATCATTTCGAAAAGTTGCACACTTCATTTCTTTCATTTTGGACTGCAATTTCTCATTCATCTAGAATTGGTTTCAAGATTCCAAATATACAATGACAATCTACTCGACGAGTAGAATAAGTTGGTCTATTTATTTTTGTAATTTGAGTATCAGATCAAGTCCAAATATTTGATCGAAGTTGACATGAAGTCACACATTTTCATTTTTCACTTTTACACTTAACCAATTTTCAGTTATTTTTAAACCAATTCCAACAATCTCCCACATAAATGAAAATTTGGGTATGCATATGCAAATACGATGATATGATGCAACGTAGAGAAGGAGCAAAAAAATACTACATCAGGGATGGTGGCTTCTGACCTTGAACCTCCGTTAGTGAATACTATCTAACTTACTCGGCTATTTGGTGAATCATATTTAACCACTCAACCTTTGGCGTAAGTCAAGACAACAGTACTCACACAAATATCTTTCCCATTCTGTACTTTAGTTGTCATGACTTTTGATAAATGCAATTTGTGCTCTTATTTAAGTGCTCTTATTTAAGCCGTATGATTAGATTTTTATGTCGTCAATTTCTTAATTTTTATTTAATTTGAGTTAATTTTTTTTAGTGACAAACTCGTTCGGAGCAAATGAAGAAGGGTGAAGAACAAATTGGCTATTGGAGGGAAAGTTTGGGAATCAAATTCTACACTTTGAAAATTCAAGGACTTGATTTGAACTAAAGAAAGGCATTGGTTACATAATTAATTGAGTTAAAGGATAAAATTGCATGATTTTAAAGATAATTGGAATTGGAATGGGAGAAATTAATTGGGCTGCTAGGTTATATATAATAGACACGCATAGAAAGTTGAGGAAAAAAAAAAGAGGCAGCCAATTATTCTTTACAACACCATAGAGAAAAACGGCAGCTTCGGGGGAATTGGAAAAAAAAATGCTGCTTGGGAATTTTCGGCACAAACACGGGAGAAGAAAGAAGCAGCCAATTAATCTCTAGACACAAGCACAGAGATGACAAGAAATTGGGCTGCCGACTAGTGAAATTTATTACATATACACACAGAAATTGAAGTCGGACTGCTGAAAAAGAATATACATACACACACAAAAAAGGCAGCAAGAGGCAAGAAGAAAAGGCAAAAAATTGAGGTTGATTTTGAAAAAAAAAATTGCGGCTATTTTGACAGAATAAAAAGAGTTGTTGGCTGGGATGATAATCATTTATATACACATGCATGCATAGTTGAAGAGAGACACAAATGCACAAAAGCAAACATTTTTGGAGTGAACAAAGGCTGCTGACTTGGGAAAAAATATATATATACACGCCACACATACAAAAATCGAGGAAGAGATACAAAGGCAATAGGCAATTTTGGCAGAAAGCGGACGAAATACTGTAGCTTTAATTGTGAAATTTATCACGTTCCGTCAAATTATTGGTGATGTCTTTCTTTTGCTTGTTTAATTCCGACCCCAGGTTTGGCTAAATTTTTTTATTGCTAGGATGTGATGAACCCCTTTTATGAAGTTGTTAGTTTGAGTAATTAAATTGACGATAATTTGTTTAATTGTTTGAATATTTATTATTGTTTCGTTTGCTTTTCAATTAATTGGCCATTAATTGGGTTGTTTGTGGGTATTATTGTCATTGAGAGAGATAATAAGATCATTAGCACATAGTAATAAATATAGTGAGGTTCAATAGAGGATAGAGATATACCTGTATGCTTCACATGATTTTTATGGATGTTTTAGCTCGTTTAATATTTTCTTGCACGTTTGTATTTTTCATAGAGATATAGAAAATCACGTGCATGTTTAGATTTATAGGCTATCAAGAGAAGCTTTTAAATAAAATAGGAACATTAACCAACAAATATAATTTCAAATTGTCAATTTAAATTGTTATAAGAGGGATTCCACATCTTAGCAATACTTCTCGCGAATTTGATAAACTTTTACTTTGCTTTCTATTTAGTTGATAGATTTAATAGTGTAGTTACAACTCGGCTTTCCTATTCGATTAAGGGAATTATTAGCTTTAACTCAATCAAACACATAGTCATCATGGGTTTGACACTCTATACACCACTTTATTACTTGTTCACGATCCCGTTCACTTGCAGGTAATCAAACGATCAAGTTTTTGACGTCGTTGTCGGGAACTATATTTTTTTGACTAGTTTTAGTTAATTTTAACTTTGATCTGAATTTTTTTTTTTATTTTTAGTTTAGTTCATTAATTTAGAACATTTTTACAGTGTTCCTTGGTTTCTTTTTCAGGACTTTGTATGCGAAATTTGAGAACTGGTGATCTTGCTCAATTTGACCTAGAAATCGAACGACTATTCAACTTTCAAAGAAGACAACAGCTTGAAACATACCAAAAATAGAAAGAGGAAGACATGGCAATCGAAAACCCGAACCAAATAGCCATCGGGGATAATCTGGGAGTAGCACAACCAAATATAGTTGTTGTTAATGAAAATTCAAAGCTCACAGGAGAGTATATGGTTCCACCAGTAGTGGAAAGCCAGTCCAATATCGTATACCCGGCATTTGGTCGGGCAAACTTCCACCTGAGGGCAGATGTCATCAACATGTTCCAAAATGCGCTACAATTTTTTGGAAAAGCAGTAGGAAACCCCAACGCTCATATATCAAGATTTCTGGACATGTGTGCAACAATTAAGTATCTAGGGGTTTCAAGCGAAGCAATTAGACTAACGCACTTCTCATACACATAGAGAGATTCAGTAAGGGAGTGGTTAGACACTTGCCCACCACAGAACATCACAACTTGGAACCAATTGAGTCAAAAATTTCTTAGCAAATATTGCCCACCAAAAAAGGATTGCAAAGCTAAAGGATGAGCTCACTACTTTTTAGCAAATTGACTTAGAATGCTATTCAAAGGCTTGGGAACGATACAAGGGTTTACTTAGCTAATGCCAACAACATGGATTGTAGAAGTGGCTTCAAGTGCAGTACTTCTACATTTGTTTAAACTCGATTAGCAGGGCTAACATAGACTCTGTGTGTGATGGTCCTATCACAAAAAGAACTGCGGACCAGGTCTACCAAATCATGAATGATTTGGCATTTACCAGTGTATTTTGGCCTACCAAAAGAATGAGTGGAAAGAAAGCTGCTGGGGTATTTGAAGTTGATTCTTTAATAGCACTTTCAGCACAATTGGCATCATTGACATAGAGGTAAATCAGATCAGTGTGGCCCAGACAGTGGGACCAAAATGCAAACATTGTGGAGGGAACCACGATTTTGTTGATTGTAACGTAGGATCTCCTTTTGCTCAGACAGTAGAAGACGTTAACTACACTCAGAATTTTTAAAGGCAACAACACAATCCAAATCCTAACACATATTACCCAGGCTGGAGAAATGAACCAGGTTTTCAATGGACTAATAATCAAGGAGCTCAGATCATGCCATAGCAAACCTCACTACCCGGATTTCAACAGAATGAGAAAAAGTCCTCACTAGAAGATCTTGTGACTAAACTAGTAGAAATTTCCACCCAACACATGTAGAGAATGGATAAGAGCTTGCAAGCTCAGGGTGTTACCATAAAAAAATTGGAGAATCAAATGGGACAAATAGTCAAGGCACTTTCAAATAAACGTCCAGGAACATTGCCTAATGACATTGAAACAAACCCTAAAGAGCACTGCAAGGCTATAACTACTCGCAGCAGGAAAATAAATGTGAAAATGTTGGTTGCTATACAAGAGAAGATACCTACCAGGGTTGAGGAGCATTTGAAGAAATCTACTCCGAGTAAGGAACAAGAAGAAGTACCAAAGGACCCAAAGGTTAAGGTAACCGCTCCTACAAAAAAAATGGTTCAACCACTCACATTTCCACATAGGCTACAGAAGCATAAGCTGGACAAACAGTTCTCGAAATTTCTTGAGGTATTCAAAAAGCTGCAGATCAATATACCATTTGTGGATGCAATTGCACAAATGCCTAGCTATGGGAAATTTATGAAAGAAATACTCACAAATAGAAAGAAGCTGGAGGATTTGGGGACAGTGATGCTGAATGAAGAATGCAGTACCATCTTATAGAATAAGCTACCACCTAAACTAAAGGACCCAGGGAGTTTTACTATCCCTTGCACTATTGGTAACATGAAATTTGATAAAGTTCTCTGTGATTTAGGTGCTAGTATTAACATCATGCCTTATTTTATTTCCAAGAAATTAAACTTGGGAGAGGCGAAGGCAATATCGATCTCATTGCAGTTGGCAGTTAGGTCCGTAAAATTTCCCAGGCGAATTATTGAAGACATATTGGAGAAGGTCGATAAATTTATGTATCCTACAGATTCATCATTCTGGATATGGCTGAAGAGGATAAAGACGTGTCATTAATATTGGGAAGACCTTTCTTTACAACGTGTTGAGCTTTAATAGATGTTCAGAAAAGACAATTGATGTTGCGATTAAATGACGAGCAAGTGACATTCAACGTTTTCAGTGCTATCAAGTACCCTACAGAATTAGATAGCTATCTATGCATTGATATGGTGGATTTGACTGTGGAAGAGACTTTCATTCTTGAGCATCCTCGAGACCACTTGGAGAATCTTCTTGTGCACTCACCAGATAAAATATCAACAGTTGAAGAGATAAGTCAGATTGCTTACATGATGGAACCTGCTCCATCCATTAGGAAAAGACAGTTTGAGGAACTTGGTTCAGGACCAAGTAAACCACTATCTTCTGTTCGGAAAGCACCAATTCTTGAGCTCAAGCAGTTGCCATCACATCTGAGGTATGCATATTTAGGAGAGTCGTCTACACTCCCTGTAATTATTGCAAATGAGATGGCAGAGTTAAAAGAGTAGAGATTACTAAGGGTCTTGTGGGAACACAAAACAACAATTGGATGGTCTATAGCAGACATCAGAGGAATCAGTCCATCGATATGCATGCACAAAATCTTGATGGAAGAAAAGTATAAGCCAACATAGAAAAATCGGCGCAAATCGAACCCCACCATGAAGGACGTTGTGTGAGCAGAGGTATTGAAAATCCTTGATGCAGGCATCATCTATCCGATTTCTGATAGCAAGTGGGTTAGTTCAATCCATGTAGTTCCAAAGAAAGGAGGCATTACAGTGGTAAAGAATGAGAATAATGAGCTGATACCGACAAGACCAATCACTGGATGAAGAGTATGCATAGACTACAAAAAATTGAACAATGCAACTAGAAAGGATCACTTTCCTTTGCCCTTTATCGATCAGATGTTGGAGAGACTAGTTGGATATTCACACTATTGTTTCTTGGATGGGTACTCAGGTTACAATCAGATTGCAGTAGCTCCAGAAGATCAGGAGATGACTACATTTACATGCCTTATGGTACTTTTGCATACAGGAGGATGCCATTCGGGTTGTATAATGCCCCTGCCACATTTCAGCAATGCATGATGGCAATTTTTTTCAAATATGATGGAGAAAATTATTGAAGTCTTCATGGATGACTTTTTAGAGTTTGATTCATTATTTGAAAATTACCTCTCAAATTTGGAAATGGTCTTACAACGTTGTGAGGAAACGAATTTGCTGCTAAACTGGGAGAAGTGACACTTCATGGTACATGAAGGAATAGTACTTGGGCACAGGATTTCAGCAAATGGTATTGAAGTGGATAAAGCAAAGATTCAGGTGATAGATAAGCTTCTTCTACCAACTTCAGTTGAGGCAGTACATAACTTCCTCAACCATGCAAGGTTCTACAGTAGCTTTATTAAGGATTTCTCTAAAATCACAAAGTCACTCTGTAACTTGCTTGAAAAGGACACACCATTTAACTTTTCTAAAAAGTGTTTGACAGCCTCCAACATTTTGAAAGAAAAGTTAATTTCTGCATCGATTATAGCTGCACCAGATTGGGACCTGCCATTTGAGTTGATGTACGACACTAGTGATTATGCAGTGGGGACAGTATTGGGTCAAAGAAAGATTAAAATTCTCCATGTTATCTACTACGCAAGCAAGACTTTGACCGAGGCACAGCTGAATTATGCAACCACAGAAAATGAGCTATTGGCCATTGTGTTTGCCTTCGATAATTCAGATCATATCTCATGGGATAGAAGATTATTGTCTACACAGATCACACGGCCCTAAAATATCTAATGTCTAAGAAGGAAGCGAAGCCCATGTTAATTCGGTGGGTACTCCTCTTTCAAGAGTTCGATTTGGAGATTCGAGACAAGAAAGGATGTGAAAATGTGGTAGCAGACCATCTTTCAAGACTTGAACAGGCAGAACAAAAAAAGAGGGTGATATAATTTGGGCGTATTTTTGCAATTGACAGTGGACCATGGTATGCGGACATAGTGAACTACTTGGCATCTAATGTGCTTCCACCTGAGTTTACATAGCACCATAGGAAAAAGTTCTTTTTAGAGGTGAAGTATTATCATTGGGAGGATCCCATCTTATACAGGAGATGTGCTGATCAAATTATCCGATGATGTGTACCAAATGAAGAGGTCTCTAGAATTTTGGAGCGTTGCCACTCTTCTGCTCATGCTGGGCATTTTGGGTCTTCTAAGATAGTAGCGAAGGCTTTACAGTCAAGGTTTTATTGGCAGTCACTATTTAAGGATGCACATGAATATGTGAAACACTGTGATCAATGCCAACATACAGGGACGATCTCCAAAAAGAATGAGATGCCTTTGAATTCGAATCTAGAAGTGGAGCTCTTTGATGTTTGGGAGATCGATTTTATGGGACCATTTCATTCTTCTTATAAAAATCAGTACGTGTTGTTGGCAGTTGACTATGTATCGAAATGGGTAGAAGCAGTAGAAGCACCAACTAATGATGCTCGAATGATTGTAAATTTTTTGAAGAAGAACATATTCTCGCGCTTTGGCACTCCTTGAACTATCATCAGTGATGGTGGTAAACATTTCTGCAACAAGCTTTTGGAATCAGTATTAGCAAAATATGGGGTGAAATATCGAGTTGCTACACCTTATCACCCCCCAACAAGTGGCCAGCTGGAAGTGTCAAATATGGAGCTAAAGAGAATTCTCGAGAAGATAGTGAATAGCTCAAGAACTGATTGGTCACGAAAACATGACGATGCATTATGGGCATGCAGAACTGCCTACAAAACACCAATAGGCATGTCACCATATTGCCTTGTATTTGGAAAAGCTTGTCACCTTTCAGTGGAATTAGAGCATCGAGCATATTGGACAATAAAGCGGTTAGACATAGACCTGACAACAGCTAGAGATAAGAGAATGCTACAGTTGAATGAGTTGGATGAATTTCAGATGGATGCCTATGAGAATGCAAAGCTGTATAAGGAGAGGACAAAAAAATTGCATGATAAATACATCCAGCAGCGTGAGTTCACTCCAGGTCAAAAAGTATTGTTGTTCAATTCTAGGTTGAAACTTTTTCCTGTGAAATTGCGTTCTAAATGGTCTGGTTCATTCACAGTTGTTCAAGTCTTTCCAAAAGGGGCAACTGAAATGACTAACGGGACAAAAGAAACCTTCAAAGTAAATGGACAACGATTGAAAGTATATTGGGATAGTGACTTTGATAATGAGAAGTTACTTACCCAACTTCACGACCCAAAATGATTGATCTGACAGTCTAGCGAAAGACTATAAATTAAGCACTAGATGGGAGGCAACCCTATCTTCTAACCTTTTTATTTTGCTTTCTGCATTGCATAGTATAGATTTGTTTTGATTACTAGGTTGCTTTAGATTTAGTCAGTTTTAATTTGTAGAGTATCACCATCCTTAATACTCCCCTTAGACCATTTAGTTTATTGTTGGTATTTTGATTGTTTGGGCCAAGTAACACATTTTAGATTATTTGAATTTTAATGTTTGATTTGAATTGCCATATGTAGGAACATGACGTCGCGGAACATTCAAACCAACATAACCCAAGGGACAAGCATAATGAAAAATTTGCCTAGTCGTCACACATAGGGTCTCACACATTCAACAAAAAATATATATCTAATATATTGGGGAGTAACTTCTTCCTTTTCTTCCCTACCCCTTTTATGTGCTTATTTATATTTTATGACATTGAGAAAAATGTCAATTTTAAGCTTGGGGGTAAAAAAATTTAATTTTTGTTTTTCGCATGTTTTTTTATATTTTTATGTATTTTTTTAAAAAAAAAAAAGAAAGAAAAAATTTAAAATTTAAAAAAAAACTCTTATATTCAATTGTGTGCTTGTGTGGGTTAGATATTCTAGATCAACAATGATGATTAAATTTGAGATTTAGTGTTGATTTATGAACTATGGATGGGTTGTATGCTAGACTGATTAAAACTTAACCTTGCAAAACATGATATTATACGCGCACTAGAATTGAGTTTGACATTGTGATGAAATGAGTTGTTTCATGCTCTTGATAGGTTGATTTAGTTGGACATGGATACTTTATCTAAACCATACTAAATTAATTTAGCACAGTTTGGGATGATTTTACTATTGTAGAAAGATATGGATGTGGTTAGGGATTCCTTGTGTGAAAAAGAAAAAAAATGTGTGGACTATCTGAGATAAATAGGATAAAATTGGGTGAAAGTTTTGAGTTGGAAGTCAGTTTTCTTGAAAAGGTATATGGTAAGGGGCATTGCACTAATCCAAGGCATATATTTTAAAATTTAAAATTTCTCTTTGAAACCTTTACGACTCGAGTAATTAAACGTGCAAGGGTATCTTAAAATATGATGCTCTAAAGTCATCTGACTTGGGAGTCATTGGTCTAAAACTCGTCACAGGGGTCATTTAGAAAGCAATTGGAGATGAAGTTGCCCTTGAAAAAAAAAAGAAAAAAAATTGTTCTGTTCGAAACTTTTTTGACTTGAGTTATTAAGCCTGTAAGAGTGTGTAAAAACCTGGTGCCCTAAAGTCGTCTGACTTGGGAGTAATCGACCTAAAGCCTGTTACATGGGTCATCTAGAAAGTTTAAGGGGAAGTGCAAAAAATACTAATAATAAAATAAAATAATAAAAAATGCACTAGATGCTTTGTTAAGTCCTAACACTTGTTCGAGGGAATTTAACTTTCGATGAAGGATAATTAGCTTAATTGAGTCTTGGCTGTCGAAGCAATCAAATAATTGGAGAATCCTTGTTCATTGAGGTGTTAACTTGCAATTAATGATGTCTACCTAAATTGGAGAGGGTGAGGATGGTAATGAAAAAATTCAACCTCAGATCAAAAAGAATAAGTTTGGGATGTGTGAATCTTACGAGAGATGAAATGATATATTTGACCACAGAAGGTCGAAAATTGAGACAACTTGTGGATTCATGAATGTCTACTTAGTTCTTTACACACACACGTTGGTTTTGTATTGGAAAAGTGAATATTGGTTTGGTATTGGGACCTTGAAGTGATAAATAGTTTTAATACGGTGATCTCAGATCCTGAAGAAAAAAAAACTTGGACCATCCAACCAAATATTTTTGCATGCTTGTGTATTTGTTGCTATTTAAGTTTTAGTTCTGTTCGAGGACGAACAAAGGTTTAAGTTTGGGGGTATTTGATAAGTGCAATTTTTGCACTTATTTAAGCCGTATTATCAAACTTTTATGTCATCAATTTATTAATTTCTATTTAATTTGGGTTAATTTTATTTTGTTTTTAGTGATGAACTCGTTTGGAGCAAATGAAGAAGGGTGACGAACAAATTAGCCGTTGGAGGGAAAGTTTGGGAATCAAGTTCTACGCTTTGAAAATTCAAGGACTTGACTTACTAAAGAAAGGCATTGGTTACATAATTAATTGAGTTCAAGGATTAAATTGTATGATTTTAAAGACAATTGGAATTGGAGTGGGAAGAATTAATTGGGTTGCTAGGTTATATATAATAGACACGCAAGAAAAGTTGAGGAAAAAAGAAAGAGGCAGCCAATTATTCTTTACAACACCATAGAGAAAAACGACAGCTTCGAGGGGAAAAAAAAGAGCTGCTTGAGAATTTTTAGCACAAGCACGAGAGAACAAATAAGCGGCCAATTAATCTCTAGACATGCGCACAGAGAAGACAAGAAATTGGGGTGTCTACTAGTGAAATTTATTACATATACACACAAAAATTGAAGCCGGACTGTTGAAAGAGAATATACATACACACACACAAAAGGGCAGCAAGAGGCAAGAAGAAAAGGCAGAAAATTGAGGTTGATTTTGGAGTAAAAAATTGCGGTTGTTTTGACAGAATAAAAAGAGTTGTTGGCTGGGATGATAATGATTTATACACACATGCATGCATAACTGAAGAGAGACACAAATACACAAAAGCAGCCATTATTGGAGTGAACAAAGGCTGCTGACTTGGGAAAATATATATATATCTACACGACACACATACAAAAACCGAGGAAGAGATACAAAGGCATTAGGCAATTTTAGCAAAAAGCGGACGGAATACTTAATTGTGAAATTTATCACGTTCTATCAAATTATTGGTGATGTCTTTCTTCTTTTGCTTGTTTAATTTCGACTCTAGGTTTGGCTAAATTTTTTTATTGCTAGGATGTGATGAACCCCTGTTATGAAGTTGTTAGTTTGAATAATTAAATTGACGATAATTTGTTTAATTGTTTGGATATTTATTATAGTTTCGTGTGCTTTTCAATTAATTGGTCATTAATTGAAATGTTTGTGAGTATTATTGTTATTGAGGGAGAAAATAACATCATTAGCACATAGTAATAAATATTGTGAGGTTTGATAGAGGATAGAGATACACATGTATGCTTCACATGATTTTTATGTATGTTTTAGCCCGTTTAATGCTTTCTTGCACGTTTGTATTTTTATAAAGATATAGGAAAATCATGTGCAGGTTTAGATTTAAAGGCTATCGAGAGAAGCTTTTAAATAAATTAGGAACATTAACCAACAAACATAATTTTAAATTGTCAATTTAAATTGTTGAACTGAAAATTGAGTAGCAAGGGGGATTTCACATCTTAGCAATACTTCTCGCGAATTTGATAAACTTTTACTTTGCTTTCTATTTAGTTGATAGATTTAATAATGTTAGTTACAACTCGGCTTTACTATTCGATTAAAGGAATTATTAGCTTTAACTTGATCAGACACATAGTCCTCGTGGGTTTGACGCTCTACACACGACTTTATTACTTGTCTACGATCCCGTTCACTTGCGGGTAATCAAACTATCAACTTGGTCCATTTTAGCCCTGAACCCCTCTTAGTTTCATAAGTGTTTAGAGAATTCAAGTCTTAAACAATTCTCATCTAAGCAGCCCCACTTCACACTTACATGAGTGACCTCTTATTAAGAGTATTCTGCCCTACTCTACTTCACTTAATCAAGATATAGGAATCATTAAAAGATAATATTAACATCTATCCACTCTACAGAAAGCACTTTAGTATCATAGTAATGAGTTAGGAATTCTAATTTCCCAAGTGCTTCATGGAATTTTCACAACTTAGTTTTCCCTTTGAACCAAGATCTTAGGATCTCCAGCCAGCAAGGTAGGGTTATCATTGCAAAAACTCTTACATAATAGGCTTTAATCCCATTCCTCTCTATAGGCAACGTACTTGATCTATAGGCAAACTTTTCGTAAGTAGATCCACAATATTCTCCTTTGATTTCACATAATCTATGGAGATAACGCCATTTGAGATTAGTTGTTTAATGGTGTTGTGTCTACGACGAATATGTCTAGACTTACCATTATACATGCTGCTTCAAGCCCTTCCAATTGTCAATTGACTATCACAATGTATACATATCGTAGGTACCAGCTTGGGCCAACATGGAACATCTTCTAAGAAATTTTGAAGCCATTCTACTTCTTCTCAAGCTTTGTCCAAAGAAATAAACTCAGATTCCATCGTTGATCGAGCTATGCACATTTGCTTTATTGATTTCCATGATATAGCAACTCTACCAATGGTGAATACATAACCACTAGTAAACTTGGAATCCTTCATATCGGATATCCATTTCACATCACAATATCCTTCTAGTACCGCAAGATATTTTGTAAAGTGTAATCCATAGGTTATGGTATACTTCAAGTGCCTTAGAACCCTAGTCAAAATTTTCCAATAATCATGGCTTAGATTACTTGTAAATCTACTAAGTTTATTGATCGCAAAAGCAATATCCGATCGAATGCAGTTAGTAATATACATAAGACTGTCAATTATTTGTGAATACCTTAGTTGTAATACACTTTCTTACGTATTCTTGACTAAGTGCATACTCGGATCAAGAGAAGTTCTCATAGGACTCAAACATGTCAAAGTACTTTTTCTATGTAATGAGATTGTGAAAGTACAATTCCATCCTGCGTTGTAGATATTTTAATCCCTAGTATTACATCTGCCACACCTATATTTTTCATATCGAAATACTTTGTCAGCATCTTTTTGGTGTTAAACAACATTTCGCGACTATTGCCCATTATTAACATGTCGTCCACGTATAGACATACAATTACATAGGCATTCGGTGTATCTTTCATAAATACACATTCGTCACATTCGTTGATCTTGAATCCATTTCACAACATTGTTTTGTCAAACTTTTGGTGCCATTGTTTAGGAGCCTATTTTAATCCATACAAGGATTTAACAAATTACACACTTTGTGTTTTTTGTTAGGAAAAGCAAACCTTTCAAGTTGCTCTATGTAAATCTCCTCTGTTAACTCACTGTTTAGGAATGTCGTTTTTACATTCATTTGATGAATCTCAAGATTGTGTATTGTCACAATTGCAATTAACAACCTTATCGACGTGATTCTAGTCACGGGTGAGTAGGTATCAAAGAAGTCAAGTCATTCTTTTTGCCTATATCCTTTAGCAATCAATCTAGCCTTATATTTATTAATGGATCCATCAGGTTTTAATTTCTTTTTAAATATCCATTTGCATTCTAAAGGCTTGTTATCGGTAGATAAATCGACCAACTCCCACGTATGGTTTTGCATTATAGAATTTATCTCGCTATTGATAGCTTATTTTCAAGGAAATTCTTCCGGTATAGACATTGCTTCATCGAAAGTCTTTGGATCATCCTCTACAATATAAGTTAGAAAATCTAGACCAAACGTCTTTGGAAGTCCTAGCCCTTTTACTACGCCTTGGTTTTTCCTCATTTGAAATTCCATTGGTAGTTTCATATGTTCTCTTGTTAGATCTCATATTTTTCTTATCTTCACAAGGAAAAATATTTTGAAAGAATGTTGCATTCCTTGATTCGATTATGATCCCTTCGTGTACATATTGTATTTTGAATTTGTGTGCAAGAAATCGATATGTACTACTATTATTGGCGTATCCAATAAATATGCAATCTATCATTTTAGAACTAATTTTTACTTGTTTAGGCTTAGATACCTCAATCTTAGCCAAACACTCCTACACTTTTAAGTATTGATAGGATGAAGAATGACATTTTCATAGTTCATATGGTGTCTCTTCCATTTTCTTCAAAGGTACTTCATTAAAAAGACTATTTGCCGTTAAAATAACTTCCCCCCACATGTTCTGTGGTAAACCCGAACTTATTAACATGACATTCATCATTTCTTTAAGTGATCGATTTTTGCGTTCTGCAACACCATTTGATTGAGAAGAGTAAAGTGTCATTGTTTGATGAACAATTCCATGTTCGGAACAAAAGTCTTCAAACGGTGCCCCATATTCACCTCTTCTATCACTACGAATATTCTTTATTTGTTTTTCAAGTTGTGTTTCAACTTCGGCCTTATAAGTTTTGAATGCATTTAAGGCTTCGTCTTTACTTTTTAAAAGAAAGATATAGTAAAACTTTGTACAATCATCAATAAATGTCACAAAGTATTTCTTACCCCCTCAAGTTTGTGCAAGTTCTAGATTGCATATATAGCTATGGATCAATTCAAGAAGGACTACTTTCCTTTGTATTGAATGGACCAGTGTTTTAGCCAATTTTACTTCAACACATATTTCACGTTTATGATTATGATTGATTTTATATGCCGGAATTAAACTTTGATTCATTAGTTTGCGCAATGATTTGTAATTCACATTTTCTAATGGACTATGCCACAAACATAAAGGCTCAAGTAAGTAAACAGAATTTATAGTTTTATTCATAACGACTTACTTCGGTACAATTGTAAGAACGTTCAATTTGAACATTCCATCACACATGTATCATTTACATACATAAATCTCATTCTTAGACAATACAAATTTATCGAATATAAATACAAGTTTAAAACCATTCTTGTTAAGTAGAGACCTGGACACTAAATTCTTTCGTGTTGAGGACGAGTTATTTCCCGAATGTTATCTTCAAATTGACTTTGCATTATCTTTAAACTTTGGAACTTGCAGAATTTCCCATGTATAGTTGTTCTTCATTCAATTCTTGATAGTTGGAGAACATCGCCTTGTCCGTACACACATGGCAGGTAGTACCGGTGTCAATCCACAATTCTCTAGTATTTTCAATCATGTTGCATTCGGACACTACTGTAGATAAACTCATTTCTTGCAGCCCGTCGGATAGAGTGTTATTTGAAACAATGTGGACTTGAGCATTCTTCTTTGACTTTCGACATTTACTTGAATGATGTCCAGCCTTGCCACAGTTGTAACAATTCTCTTTGAACTTCTTAGCTTTCTTGGAATTATCTCTTCGTGGTGTATAATTAGGAGCCTTTCGTTTCTTATTTGTTGCCTTTGGTTCCATCTCAACAAAGTTTGTACCATGTTAATCTACTGGCCTTCGTTCGATTTTTCGATTGTCCTCTTCAATCCTCAAACGCACAATCAATTTTTCCAAGTTCATTTCTTTGCGCTTGTGCTTGAGGTAATTTTTGAAATCTCTCCACATAGGAGGGAGTTTCTCAATAATGGCAGGCACTTGAAATGATTCACTCAATTCCATTTTTTCAGCATGGATATCATATAACAAGACTTGAATCTCTTGCACTTGACTAATCACGATTTTGGAATCCATCATCGTGTAGTCCAAAAATTTGCCGACAATGAACTTCTTTGTTTCGACATCTTTGGTCTTATACTTTGTCTCCAAAGAATCTCATAATTTCTTGGCTGATTCCTTTGAACTATACACCCCATATAGTATATTATACAATCTGTTTAGGATATAGTTCTTGCATAGGAAGTCCGAGTATTTCCATGCATTCAAAGCAATAATCGATTCACGATTATTTTTCCCTTCTTGTATAGCCGGTGCAGTTTCCTTTAAAAACTTAGCCAAATTAAAAGTTGTGAGATAAAACAACATCTTTTGTTACCAACTCTTGATGTCCACTCATGCAAACTTTTTCCGGCTTTTCCCCATGTGAGATAGTAGTATTATGCAACAGTAATGGTACCATTTTGACTTGACGAAGTCCCGATGGTAGTGATTTCTATTACACAAACAGAAGTTCAACAAAATGATGATAATATCAGTGAAGGAATAGTACACGAAACACTATTCAAACAAAGGAATGATTTGTCCACAACCAACCACAAAGACACAAACATTTGTCTTAAATTTATTGGAGAAAACTTATAGAAACAAGCTATGTAAAGGTTGGTTTTTGATATATTTGTTCGACCAGTTTTAACCTATAGGAGCGTGATCAAAGCACAATTTATATGAACGAAAATTTGGATAGGGTTTCAGTATATATAAATGTGATAAATGATTACGCAAAACAAGAATTAAAAAGGAGTAGAAAATAGAGAATAATCCAAGGCAAGACGTTATCTCTTTTAAGACAAATTGCCCCGCTACGGTGCTCACGGTGAATGACACTTGTCTTCCAAGATACAATGGATTCACAACTTATGGTAGCAGCACTTCAAACCACAAAAAATCGGTGAACTTTTGACAGAATTTTCCCTCTACAAAAGAAATGCATGAAAATGCTATAGAAATATAAATGAGAGAATTGTAAGAAGAGAATGAGTGCTCAATGTAATTGGTGTACCTAAAATTATGTCCACAGAGTCCTATTTATAGATGTAGAAAAATTGCAAATGAAGTAATGTGAGCCAAAACATGCATCATTTCAAAAAGTTGCAACACTTGGCCAAAACTTACATCCTTTCGAAAAGTTGCAACACTTCATTTCTTCCTACTTTGGACCGCAATTTCTCATTCATCTAGAATTGATTTTGAGATTTCAAATATATCACTACGATCTAATCAATAAGTAGAATAAGTTGGTCTATTTACTTTTATAATTTGACCATCAGATCAGTCCGAATATTTGGTCGAAATTGACATGAAGTCACAACTTTTTATTTTCCACTTTTACACTTAAACCAATTTTCGTTATTTTTTAGCCAATTCCAACACTGATGAACTCAAATCAACCAGCAAAAACGGCAAGGCTCGTAACATCTATAAGCATGCTCGCTGCTTGACTTGACTCATGGCTACTTGTTATAAGCATTTGGATGATAGCAATTTGTTTTTAAAATTCTCAGCCAGATATGGGATGAGTTATGCCAAGAAAACTACAGTGGCCGCGATGCAAGCTGAATGAAAGACTCAAAAAATTACATAATCAAATAATTGAAGGCTTGAGCAAGAGAAAACGGTGATGGAGATGGAGTTAGAGAAACTGCAGTCTATCATTGAAGGCCTTATATTGGATTATTGCTAAGTACATGGCAGACATATTAACTGTTAAGTATGACTACACTCATTGACTCGGCCACTTTGAAAATCAATGTTAGGGATGTTAAAATTAGCTACAAAATAGAAATTCCTTAAGCAGATTATAGGTCTGGTAAAGGATTCATAGGACGATCGTATTATAATTGTTTATTTCGCTATTTTGATACGATACTATTTTTAAACGATATTGTTATATTGTTTCTTTGTTAAGCTCAATTTTGTCTTTTAATTTGCTGATGGATAGCAATGTTCATAAGCTGAGTTCTTCGTGTTTGGGCTGGTTGCGCTGATCCTAAAAAAAAAAAAAAAGAAAAAAAAAAAGAAGAGGGAATTTGTTTACGTGAGGTTGATATGGAATTTGGTTTCTACAATGAAGCTCCAAACTTATGAACAAATGAAGAATATGGGCGATTTAATATTGTCTAAGTTAGGCTTATTCTAAAATGGGCATTTTCTCTTTTAAGTTTTATCAAATGCTGAAGTGACGGCGTATGTCTTATTTAGCCCCAGTTCGGCCCCATTAATTTAATTTTTATTTTTGTCTCTTTTATTTTCAAACACAATCTTCTATAAAATAATATTACACGTAAATCGGAAAAAAAAATCTTTTTTTTCAATCACTCCTTCAAAAAAATAATATTCCACTCATTAAAATTTGATATAATAGGGCCAAACAGGGGCTTACTTCCTAGCCCCAGTGGGAGTAATGACTAGCGTTATAGGTAGCTGGATGGCCGTTCAGGGATTCAATAACCTAATTTTCATGGATGCATATTTTTCAGGTTATCCACTGGTTTTCGATTCTCCATGAAAATATGTTGGTCTAACAAAAACCATTAAAGGGTTTCAATTGATCTGCTCATGGATTATTGACATGTTTGAGCCCTGGGGGTGCCAAGTGACTTGCTTTATCGTATAAATAGGAATGTAAACGAGTTGAGTTGAGCCGAACTAGCTCGTGAACTGAAGGTCACAACTTGATCAAGGCTCGGGAAAATAAAATAACTCAAGCTTTTTTCACCCGAGCTAAGGCAAGCCAAAACTCCATCAAAAAAATCAAGGCTTGGCTTAGGCTTTTGGTTCGTGCCTTTATCGAGTCGAGCTGGGCTGATTATTTATTTATTTATTTATTTTAAAGTCATGAAATTGGAAATTTTTTTTAACAATTATGTGCAATTTGTTGGGAAATTTCACGTCAATTCCCTTTATTTCTATTTATTCGTAGGATCTTTTGTTGTTCAAAAGAATATTGGCAAACAAGAAAAATAAAGAATATAACACACGAATTAAACGGATTGTCAAAACTTTTCACTATATGAAAAATTGTGAGAAATCATATAAAATTTCACTCACCAACCCAATCCCAAAGTATTACAAATAAAAAAAAATAAACCCAAACTTTACTACACCTACTTTTCTACCCAATATACAAAAGTCTCAAAATACTAGGCTCACAATATTTTTTTTTCCTCATATCAACTCTCTGGCCACACTCAAAATAATGAAATACATCAACTATTTATAGGATTAATAACCAAGTAGAAAAGTTTAATTTAAACTCAATTGAGACTCCTTTAACTCAAAAAAAAAAAAAAAAAAATCATTCATGTGCAAGATTCCAAAACCTGCTGTAAATTGGAGACAAAATTCTGCAAGGATTCTGCTTTCAACTTTAATTAGAAGTCTTCCATACAATAACTACCTTCTATGTTTACAATAGAAGTCCTCTAACTTTGACTTTTGAGGCAATTACCCAACACAATTTATACTAATTTGAAAATTTTAATTTTTTTTCTAACAACAAAGCAACTATAGTTGTTTGATAAACAATTATTAGCCCCCAACCCAGTGGTCGACTAGGAAAAATCATTAAGTCACCCAGTCGATGGTTTAACGGGTGAATCGGTAGTTGAAACGGTAGGTCACTGTTAAATCATAATTTTAATTAAAATACTATATATATAATTTCACGTAGGAAGCCCAAGTTGAATCATCCTCTTTGCAAATTGAAAAAAGGAATTTTACGTTGTACTTTGTAAATTGAAATATATATTTGCCTCACAATATAAACAAAAATTATCAAATTTCAAAATGATGAGGTTTTACGAAATTTTGAGGAGGCCAAGGTTCGAAGCAGCCTCTTTGCAATTTGACAAAAAAAAAATAAATAAATTACATTATACTTTGATGACCATTCGATTCACACATTAAACCTGATCTAGTTTTAGTTCCTCCTAAACCCGTNAAAAAAAAAAAAGAAGAAGAAAAAAATCGAAGTCTAAGATTTTGTAATAGATTTTTCAAGATTTTACACAAGATTTTCAAAAAACTTCCTCATAATTTTCAATTTTGCTCCCACAATTAATTAAAATTTTGTGAGATTTGCCCCCGGCTCCTCCCCTGCATTTAAGAAACTGAATCTTAATTGTGCATTTCAGAATCAAAACAAAACAACCTTGGACAAGCATCAAAACTTCACATAATTCACTCTGCCCTTAGCTGAATTGATCCATGTTAGAACTACTGCATAGTTGTTCGTTCGTTTTAGCCATAGATCAAAATCTAATCTTTTAACCAAATATTCAAAAACAAAAATCACAAGCGAGCATAAAAAAATTCACATAGTTCGCTCCGCCATTAGAAGAATGGTCCCATATTAGAGCTACTTCATAATGATTCACTGATATTAACCATAGATCAATCATCAAAGTAATATCATAAGCAAACACTTAAAAAACAAAAGATTTTGATTGAAAAAAACAGATCTTGTCATTGCAAGAACAAAATCATACAGTAATTGTCATATAAATCCACTTATCAAAATCCAGTCTTCCCACACAAACAAAATTCAGTGTCTGATACTATAATTCAACAGATCAAGATCAAATTTTAAAGCCCAAAAACAAAAGTAAAAACCGGGTTTTGGATCTTACAAAGCAATCATCATCAATGGTGAAGATATACTTCTTCTTCGACACCATATAGCCAAAGCATCGGCAAGCCGAATCCTTAAATGAAATACACGAAGCCTTAGGACCCAGAATCTTGTTTATATCATTTCGATTGTAGAGTTCATAATCAAAACCCTCTGGGACGTTGATTGTTTTCGATGGATCTCCATCTTGAACAATGATCAGATGGTAGGGCTGGAAAAAGGGTCTCCACATTTCGAGGAAATCCAGGTTTCTGATGGTCGGAATCACTATGTCTAGTTCATCTTTGAGCAATGGGGTCGAAGATTTCGAGGCCTGAATTGCTGCCATCGTTGGATTTCGACAAGAACGAGAATGAGAAGGGGATTGAGATCCAAGAGTATTAGGGCAGGGGTATAAATAAGAGGAGAATTTGTAACGGAAGTGGGATGTGCACTGGGACGGCACGTGATAGGACAATTGCACGAAGAATTCAAAGTTCTAACGTTTCAACCGGTTAAGAATAATTAAGTCGACTTTTAGTGGAGTACTAGTCCATTTAGTTAGGCACTTTGACTATACCACATTGGACATTTTCGTGTCATTGTTTGTCGACCTACTTCTCTATACAAGATAGGTCCATAGATGGTAATGGGCTTGGATCATTTGTCGCTCGATGGTCCAGCCCATCGATAACTTGGACCGCATTAAATCGAGCTCAAATTGTGGCTAGAT
>NC_036259.1:11445781-11560501 GCF_002742605.1 Olea europaea var. sylvestris | reverse complement strand
TGGGCTTGGATCATTTGTCGCTCGATGGTCCAGCCCATCGATAACTTGGACCGCATTAAATCGAGCTCAAATTGTGGCTAGATTCGTCGAATGGAGTTTGAGATTTTGGGCAAGTGGGTTTCAAGGAGCGAAACTGAATTTGAGATTGAAAAAAGTGAAAATATCAAGAGATTAGGATAGGCCTTTGGCTCGCCTTGTGGGTCGAATCCCGCCTAGCTGGATGCGGATCAATCCAATTGCCAACGTTAGATACAACTATTCATTTTATTTATATGAGCCTATTTCAATTTGGTTGGTTCAGATTTAAGTAAGTTGAAGTAAATTTTGTGTTATTGTTTGTGATAGTACTCGAATATGTTTCTTATGATATATAAGTAATTGCTATCCGAGTTTTACCACTTTACCCGAATTGTTGACATCTTCTCACGTGCCGTGAGTTTCATGTGAATAAAAAGATCCAAAAAAAATGTGGGGTCCCTGCCATTGTGAGAGTCGGTCAACCCCTCTATCAAAAAAATTCGAGCACTCTAGCGGGATTGTTGCTATCCACTTGATCGGTATAAATGTCATCAAAGAGGATTCAAGAGTTTGAAAAGAATTTTCTTTTTAATAATTTGAAGTTGAATTTAAAATATCTTACAAATTATAGTTTTTAGTGAATAGTAGCGGAGGACAATATAAATGTTTCTCAGTTATTTAAAACCGAGAATTCTTACTTTTTTTTATATATAATTTATACAATGAGAAACAAAGTTCATAAATACTTTTTATATTGAAATAATCTCAAAGCCTATTCAATTTTTTCCCCCAAATGACTAGTCATTTTAACCATCTATTCATTTCTTGCTCTTCACTAGTAGAATTACTACAAATAATATTTTTTTATAGATTTTGTATTCTTTCATTTTAAATAGGTTTTATAACTTAAATCATTTTTTTAAACAAATCTAGTTGGAAACAATTGTCCTCTTGCATCACGAATAAGAACTTTCTGTTTAAATTTTAACTTGCATTCTTATAGAAATGTTGAATTTTTAACTTGAGCGAGATATTCTGTCTACGAGATCTAGTCAAATATATCCTCTTAAGTGCTAGAATCAACAAAACATTAAGCGAGATATTTTGTCTATGAGATCTAGTCAAATATATCCTCTTAAGTGCTAGAATCAACAAAACATTACAATGTTTGGCTATCGGATATTAACAAGAAAAAAGAAAAAGAGTAAAAGCTTTTTCCTTTATTTATTTTTTTTGTTGGGCTTGCAAGGATGGAAAAATTGAGAATTTGTTGGCCATTCATCCTCTCAACATTATTTATCAAGGGCGGATCTAGGGCGGGGCGGGGCTATAGCTCGTCCTCCAGCCCAAATGCTAATTAAAAAAAAATTAAGTAAATAATATTTTTTTGGTGTGAATTTCGCAACTTTTTTTTTTTTTTTGGCATATTAGCCTATCCTGAATATTTTTTTGGATCTGCTCATGTCAATTAGCATGTCTTTAACATGACGTCTTACTCAATGATCATTGTTATTTATCATTTCACTAAATTTTTTTTAAGGGCGTGCAAGAATTGTTGGGGTTATAGGTGATGAGGTCTTGGTTGTAGTTGCGTATATGATTGTGCCAAGTCAAGGAGATTGCTAAGGAACTGTACATGAAGAAGATGATATCATCTCAAAAAATTTAAAGGACTTGAAACTAGGATGTTTAATACTCCACCCGTCCTATGTAATATATGCTGGTTTTATTTTTCACACTGATTAAAAAATCTTATTTAATGTTATTAAAATAATATTTTTTGTCAAAAACTTTCATAACTTTCCCTTATTTATATTTGTACAATTTCAAAATTAAGTAGGAAAACATGGTTATAATTAGACAATTAAATAAGAGTATATTAGTAAACGAACAAAAACAAAATAATTTCAATAAAGAAATAGGACTATATAATTGGAACAATAAAATAATGAAAGTCAACCTACATAAATGATATGGGAGAGTATTCAACTACTCTTCTTGATGAGTTAACTTGTGTTATGTGAAAACCAAGTAGACGAGAGTATATATCAACAACTATTATATTTCCACTTCAACTTTCTTCAAAAATGAACAAATATACAACAATAATTAGACATTGTCGTAATAAAATTACTATCAATAGTAAACTACATATATTGCATTTGATCACTCTTATTTAATTTAGAAAAACTCTACAAGTACAGATTTTGTTTAACAAAATTGATAGAGAAAGACAATTGTCTTTCTATAGTTTGCTATAGTCAAAAAATTATTTTTGACAATAGTCAATTATAGAAAGAGAGTTGTCTTTTTGTAAAGTAATATTAGGATATATTTAAATTTACATATAAAATTATTTTATTAAAAATATATATGCTTGAAAATAAATTTGAAAAAAAAGTAAGTTTTTATAAAGTACTTCAAACGAATAATGATATTCACAATGAAGATTATTGACAATCATCATATTTGGTATATATATATCGATTTATTATACTACGTAAAATGACTATCGATATTTTTCACTAGAAATAGCATTACTCAATTAAACATGTGCTTAACACGTGAAGAAAGTGGATGCACGTGAGAACTGGCCCCCAGTGCACGAGAGGAGCGTGTGAAAGTGAAAAATGATTGGCGAACAATTGGACCGTTTAAAAGTCTGCCAGATGGCTTCGGGTATTGGATCTTTGCAATGTTCGTAGCTGACCCGTCTTTTCTTGTCACTTTGTTCTGATGCAGAAAAGTCTTGGGTGAGTGGAAACAAAAAGGAAAAAAGAATCTAATAATTACTTTTCATTTGGTGGAATAAAAGTAAAAATTGTTTCTTTTCAATATTTGATGTGACAACAAAAAGGACAGGAAAAAGAAGAATAGAAATAGTGTTGTGAAATATAAAGGTTGAACCCCAACTTTGAGGGTATCCATCGTCTCGTCCCTAAAACTTTGTGAATGAGGTAAATCGCGGGATGTGCCTTAACAAGTTAGGGAACAAGAGCTATCTGTACACTGCGCCTACAAGGAGTCCAATTTCATGTCTCAGAAATCGAACTCCCACATTGCGACTGTCAACAAGGCGTGTAAGAACCTCACTCCTATTTTTTGCACCACCGGGCTACCTCCCGAGGGGCGAAATAGTGTTGTGAAATATGGAATGATGGAGAAGAGACCAAGAGAAAATCACAAGAAATATGACAACAAGATTAACATAATCAAAAAATTGTGACAGTAATTTATGAAAGTTCGAACACGGGTATCGATGTCCTTAAACGTTATTTGCCCTATCTCCGGTGTTTTGAGATGCTTAAGGGTGTTCATGCAAATTGTTTGAATGATTGAAATAAGACTTGTAAAGAATTTAATCAAAGCACAAAGTGAAATTCTGGAAAACTTGAAGAACACGAAGATATGAATGTAAATTGAGATTTGATTTTTCTTAGAACAAAGTATGAATTGCAAGATATTTTTCTAACATCATTCTCTCAAACATGGCTCTCCTATATATAGCCATCGACCAGAAGTACGAAATGGTGTCAAAAAATCAAGTGAAAAGTCATCAATTTCAAATTTGCAACGGTCAAAAATGGCCAGAAAAGGTCGAAATTTTCATGCAATCGCATGGTTCACCCATGTCGAGACCATTTGGCCTCGGCATATGGCCACCAATTTTATTTTATTTCATTTTTTATATGAGGAAATTGCACCCCATGTCATTTTTTTAGTTGTCATTTACAAAAATATCACCTTTTAATTGTGTAAGTGTCATATCAAATCTTGGAAAAGAAAAAAAAAAGCTGTCAATTGTGAAAAGGAAAGAAAGAGAGAACGAATCCCGACAGATGGCTGCAGTATTTCTCGACAGTTGGGTGAATCCCGACAGATGAACTGTTGTTCCCGACAATTAGCTGTAGGCATTCTCGACAGATGGCATTGTCCTGCCAGACGAGTTCAGTCATCTGTCGACACAGGTTTCGGTGACAGTGTCTCGACACATAACTGTGAGCACTGACGACATTGCACCTGCGTTTAGAAATAACATCGGGTTTATTGGCAAATTTTCTGTGTCCGTAATATGCATATACATTATAATCATTTCTCAACTACAAATGTGTTTGGTAGCATTAATGGTTATAATCATTTATCAACTGTCGAGAAGCTTCAAATGTGTTTGATAGCATTAATGGTTATAATCATTTCTCAACAACAACTACAACATCACAACCTATTTTCAGAAATAAATGATTGAATGTTTCATTAAATATGGAATACTTCACATTCCCTAAATATTTTTGGCATGTTTTTCCCTCAAAAATATTTTAAAAAAAATAAGAACATGATGATTAATAGTAGTGATTATCATGTTATTTTTAATATTTTAAAAAAAGTAAGCTATTACATAAAAATATAAACAATTCGTAATAATTGACCTTTCAAAATAGATTAAGAAGATAGATAAAATAATTTCTTCTTGATCAAAAAGGAAATGGTTGAAGAAGATGAATGAAATAAAGGATCCTTTAACAAGAAATTTATTTTTTTATGTTAACTAGGGTTTTTAAGGATTTTATATTCATTTTTTTATTAACTAAATTCGTATTTTACAATTGTTTTGAAAAACAATCATGAAGGAGAATTAAATGCTCCAAAAAAGGTTAAATTAAGGGTAATTTCGACATTTAACAACAAGAAAATGACATTTTTGTACAAATTGTGTGCACATCAAAGTTTTTTGTGCATTTTCAAAAAAAGTGACTCTTTGTAAATTCCCCTTTTTATATTTATTGTTGTTGGTTTTGAACAACCATTGATAGCAAATAGATCTAATCTTGCTTAATAGAGATTAAAACTAAAATTAAAATTAAAATCAATGATTAATTTTAATAACATAATTCATGAAATTTATAGCTTTTCAACCACACACTTATCATTTTTTATCAAATTCTATTAAAAATATGATTTTAATCCCAACCAAACAGGAGCATATAATGATTTAATATGAAATATTATATAAATTACTCGAAGTTCTACTAGAATGTATTCACTTCTTATTAGGAAAATTTGCCTAAATGTTGCTAACTTTTAGATCTTGATTGATGCAATTGTTCTTACTTCTTAAGGTTTCAATTAATTAGGCGGGATTTATCAATGATTTCCTCCATTTGAACATTAAAAATGTCAAATTTTTGACAAATATATAAAATGTCCTTGCTTTTAGTTACATAAATAATAAAATAACATAAAAATAAATGGTAAAGCAAAATTTAAAACTATGGCAAAAAGAAATTACAACTCATCCTACCCATCGATCTATCATTGCAGCATCTTTTCGAATCCTGAAATATGGATTTGGCTCTTGAGTAAGTGCAAATATACAAGCAGTCTTCCACCCTGTACCCTTGGAGGCATAATCTGCGATTTACCTCCCTCACGATGCTCCAAACAAGGGCGGTGGGGGACCCTTAAGGTTGGGGTTCAACCTTTTTTTTATCATTGCAGCATCTTCTTAGGCAAGCTACCTAAGTCAGATTGTGATGCGATTGTCTGACAGACTTCATCAAATCTTTCAGAAAGAAAGAAAAATAAAATAAAATAAAAATCAATAAAATTGTGGATAAGGATGTCAGCGGAAGGGGATGGTGTGGAGACGGGGCCTGGCAGGTATTAAAAAGTTTCTCATATACTGTTCGTTTATTAGTTATTTAGCCCCCGTTAGCCCCCATTATTTGGATTTATAATAGGTGGAATAGTGTTTTTTTTTAAATGGATGATTGAAAAAGAATGAAAAAATTTCGATTTGCGTGAAATATTATTTTATTAAAAATTGTGTGGTTAAAAATAGGAGAGAGAAAATTTTAAATTAAATTGATGAGTTTTAAAGGGGGCCAAACGGTGATTTATTTTTAATGTTATTTTTTATTTTTAAAATGTGAATGAAATTGAAGTATTTTAGCTCATTATTTATATTTTCAATCACATTTCTTTATTTAAATTAGGGAGAATTGTAGTCATGATTCCAAATCTTTATTTTTCTGGCAAGCTTTACCAAACCCTTTTTTTTTTTTTTGGTTGGGGAGGGGGGTCATCCACAACTTCTAGCCTTTCATTTCATTGCAGCAGAATGACAAAATGGACTAATTACATCCATTTAATCGTTACTTGACCAGAATAATTGAATTTTTGACAAATATAAAAAGGCCAAATGATGACTTTACAATTTTAACATAATATCATTTATGAAAATTAAGTAAAAAAGAAAAGACAGGAACTATTGTTCACCTTACACCACCCCACTTTGCCACAACTAAGCCAAATCAAATCAACTCGCCATCACCGCCGCTACAATCACCACCATCCACCACCGTTTGCCATAACCATTACCTTCATTGTGTATGTTGCACACACGTGTGTAAAAACGTGCATATTGATCCATTCTCATGGCCATATTTCTCAAATTTCTTGGTCTAAAAATCCTTTAAAAGAAGCTTCTAGGCCTTGGAGGCGCTTAACGAGGACATTCCTTTATTGAGTTCGCTTTGGGCTCTCTTCAACCAAAGCATCAACCATTCAGTTGCTGAAAGTATAGAGATAAGCTTTCCCCATAAGCTTGCCCAACCCGTGCGATCTTATGCCGCTCCCACCACCTCTCTACTCTAGCTCCGGACGTGCACCCTTCATCAAACCCCATCATCACTAGAAATCATTAAATACAGATGTAATGACAGATTTAAGTCCCATCAAGGGGCTGAATCATTAGCATCTGACACCGAATCGTTGCTACATCTTTGTCTTCTCCCTAAGATTACACTATATATTGTGTGAAAGTTGAAGTGGTACAAATATTTGCCAAAAAGACTCTTGCAACAATCATGTTGGAGATTGATATTCAAATAGTTTTTGGGACAAGAAAATAGTCTACATTCATGCATAAGGATAGGTTTGGCGATAACAAACAAATATCACGGCAAAAAATATAAGTTTCCTTGCATGTTATACTTTGTGTTAAGAATGTTAATTTACTTGCATATACAAAATTGATGAATATAAGGTTGTGTATTAAGCTTTCTAGTTGACATGAATAAAATTTGAGATAGGATTTGAAAAGTAATTTAATAATTTGAGATATCAAAAATTGGTAATCTCCATGTTTTAAGACCTTGCACTTTTTCAATTGTGATCACATTGATAAGTGTCTTTTGTACATTTATTTGAGCCTTTAAATTAGAGTATTCATTAGTTATTTTGATGAGAATAGAAGGCAACAGTATAAAAAGAAATAAAGAACTAAAAATCATGCATGAAAAAATTTAGGGACCAATTAGCACTATTGGTCCCAAAACCTAAAACCATGCATATACATGGGCCTGCAAGCATTGCGTACGCTCGGCCATCAATACATCGGATTGAGTCTAATCATGGGTTTCCGGCTGTAAAAGATTTTCTTTCCTTTTTGTTGCTTTAACTCTTTATAGTATGATATTTTAAATATTTTTAACCTATGAATAATCATCTAGAACATACTATGGAAGGGATTATCACATATTCTATCATTGAAGCGCTATCTAACATGAGCTCTATAGAGAATTAACACAAGGAATTGAATATTCAAAGCACAAATCAAAAGAAAACTGCAAGAAATTGATTTCTCAAGCTTCTACATCTATTCTTTGCATTGACTGATGTTTTAACTTCTTGTATAATTTAGATAATTATGTTAGGATAAACTTCTCTTGTGTATTGGACAAATGATGAAACCTTTTGAGTTAAATTTCTAGTTCAAAAACTTGTCATATTTTAATTATTTCTTATGTTTGTGATTAAATATGCATGCTTATTAAATTATTTGGTTGCTTAGCTACCAATTAGATAACTTGTAGCTTATTTGTTATATTGAAAAACTCACAATAAATATGACACTGCATGTATGATAAATAGGAATTATGTATTATGAATAACATTTAGGGCGTACGTAATCGTGTGTGATAATTGTGTGATTGAATGATTGCTTTGCATATAAATTCGAATTAAGAATAGAATCGTATCGTATTAAGGATAAGTTTAATCATTCTTGGAAAAGAATACTAGATGATAATGGATTATCAATTGTCACGAACACTTGAATAACACTAATTTACATAAGCCGAGAATTGGAAATAGAAATCAATAGGTGGATTCTAAAATCCCATACGTTCATCTCATTATTTGATAAAACCATTATAATATTCTTAGTTTAATTTAGAATAATTACAAAACAACAAACTCTTGTGTGTCACGTAGATCGAATTTGATAGAAACCGGTACTCTATAATTAACAGTTATTCCTCATAGGACGATAACTAAATTCATCTATTATTGCTTGTCAATGATCTCGTACGCTTGTAAGTTTTTACCGAATATACATACTAGGCCCTTGTTTGGTAGGGATTGAATTCGAGATTTTAATCTAAATCAAAGTTAAAAATTAATTTTAATCACATATTTCATAAGACACACAACTTATCAACCACATATTTCATCAATTTTCATTGAAATCTATTAAAAATCTGATTTCAATCCCCACCAAACAATGACTATATCTCAATTAGAAGTTTATATGTATTTCAAAATTAAATAAAGGGATGGTATAATCCATTTGAAGTTGGTATGTTGTATTTGTGACCCAAATTCAGTCTTTTTTTTTTTTTTTAAATATCGTTTCCTTTATTCCACTCATTTTTTATTGGAAAATATTATTTCTTTTATTCCACTCATTTTTATACTATTTCCATTTTAAAAAATATTATTAGGATTTTGATATGTCCGTTACATATAATTGGCTCTTCTTTACAAACGAATTTATTATAAAAGCTAGAATAATTGTGAGAAACACAATTGTTGTAATTCTTTCTTCGCTATAGTTGAATAAAATCTCCGATTCATTTGTCAAATTAAATTCTTGTCTTTGTGTTCATCTTTAGTGGGACATTACACATTTCGTTCACTTTGTTTAGAAACATGATTTTATATAATAGTGATACTCTTACCATTGAAAATGCATATATGCTTTGTTTTTAAAGGAAAAAATGAAGCATCCGTTGGATTTGAGCCTAGAGATGGAGGTCATGTTGTTCGTGGTAGTCACAGAAAGGGTAGGTCAAAATTTAATCTTAGTAATTAAGTTTATTTTTATTGTAAGAAGAAAGGGCACCACGAGGATTGCTGCAAGTTGCAAAATAAAGAAAATTTGGCTGCAAATCAGGAGAAAAGAAATCAGAAACTACAGGTGAAGCCGATGTCGCGCAAAAATACTTGAGTGATGGAGATGTGTTGGTTATTTCTAACAAGGAATCCAAACCTGATGAGGTTTGGATTTTGAATACAGCTTGTGATTTTCATGTGTACCAATTGAGATTTGTTTTCAATATATGAAATCACTTCAAAAGGTGTCACGGTCATGAGAAACAACGTACCTTATCGAGTAACTGGTATTGGTAGAGTAAGACTTTAAGTTTGTGGATGTGATAATTTGAACACTTTATCATGTTTTATATGATATAGATTTGAAGAAAAATCTCATCTCGTTAAGAACTCTTGATTCAAAAGGGTATAAGTTCTTTGGTGGAGGTAGATCTTTGAGGGTTTGCTGTGCCCGTGTTAGAGGGACGAAAAAGTCCCAGTTACACATCTTGTAAAGTAGTACAGAAGAAGAAAAATCAACAAAGGTTTAGTACTGCGGTGGATATTCAGTTTGGTACTGTATCGTTAGGATTTGATTTGGGATCCATGTTAAAAAAATACAGCTTAGTCAAGTTTGGAAGATATGGGTAATATTACTTTACCACCACTTAGTGTACTATCGTATTCAATTGCTAGGGACAGGCCTAACAAAGATACGCACGGGGATGTTGATTTTGTTGAACATGCTTTAAGTGTATTTGAAGGTGTTGAGTCTAGCAAGGGGCCTTCTACAAAAGCATTTGGTGTTAATTCTGTTTTTAAGGATGTTTCGACCCTATTTGCTAAATTTTAAATCATTTGTGAATTATGGTTGATCCTAAAGTAATTATGTAGATCAGTGCTTGGATTCATCTATCTTAGTTAGATATCGTGGAAGAAGTGGAAATTTTTTTGTTCATTGGAGAAATTAGTTTGGTTCTTAAATATTGAAGAGTTTAGTTCATTCTTCGCGATCGATTTTTTTTAGTGGAGAAATTATGGAGTTTCATTCATTGTAGTGGAATTTGTGTCGAGGTGAAGATTGTTGGGTTTGTGGCCCAAAATTAAATTTTTTTTTTTAAAATTTTTTTTATACCACGTGTTTTTTATTGGAAAAATATTGTTTCCTTTATTCCATGCGTTGTTAATACTATTTCCATCTTTAATATTATTAGTGTTTTGATATATCCCTTATATAGTTGGCTTTTTTTACAAGCTACACAATTATTGTAATCTTTCTCCATTATAATTGAATAAAATCTCTGAGTCCTCCACCAAATTAAATTCTTGTCTTTGTATTCATCTTGTTGTTATGATCAATATTTCATATTGTGCCTATATCCTCGTTCCGCTCCCAACAATATTGGTAATAAGGAATCCAAACCTTTTTAGAGTATATCTAAAAGGCTCTATTTTTAAAGAGCATTTTGACAATTTAGAAAGTATTTATAAATTTAGAGAGTAAAAATTTTATGTACTCTAATAAGCTCTTTATATTTAACACTTTATTTTACTACTCTCAACAAATATTTATAGTTTTTCCATCTTTTTTTCACCAATTTTCCTCCAAATTATTATATTATTTTTCTCCATTGAAATTTTGAAGTACTTTGAATGCACTTATTCTATTTTAAAATGTTAATTTAAAGAGTATCTAGGAATATTATTTTGAGGGTTGACTCTTTAAAATAGAGAGTATCATATGTTTAAAGAGTATCTTAAAAATGCTTTTAAATCTATATAGATATTCGGTAATTAGAGATTTTGGTTTTTGTTTGGAATAAAGAAAATTAAATCCATAATCAGTTTCTCGTTTTCACTAAATATCTGATTAGCATTTTCTTTTTTTAGAATTTTTTTTAATTTCTATTCAAATTGTACGTATGATCAATTCGATTACGAATTTTGATCACCTTTTAATTCGATACATTTACTTTGTTATATCTTTAGTGCATGGTCATTATAGTTTGGATTTGTCCTTTCCATTTCAATTTAGAGGAAGAAGTAACAAGATCTTTGATAGTAAATAATTGACGTATATAACCTATGTCATTGAATATGAAAAAAGATCTAGAGGGGATTTGGCATTTATATGACCCAACCGAGCAAGTAAAATTGTTCATGGAATGTCGAATTAAATACTCTTGGATGTAGTATTTGAAGCCAATATGGTAGATAACTCGAGAGGATGGTCAGGGGCAGAACCAGAAAATAATGTTAGGATGTATTGAAATTTAAAAGTTTTCGAATGAATTCACGTCACTATAAACTAAATTTATATGACATTCACGGCAAAGAGTGTACAACACTCAATGAAATAGAAGAACTCAGGATGTTTTATTCTTAGATATCCCACTAGAACTTTTTATATTTTCTTACCAAATAAAAAATCGACGCCGACATTAAAAAATATAAACTTACCAAATCATGATCGGAATAAGCAAATGATACATATCCATCAATGAAAAGCTAAGAAATTATTTAATGAATACTATACCAAATAAATTTGATGACCAGTATTTTTAAATAACTGAAAGCTTTGATCAAAACATGCACTCAATAATACTTCACTATATGTTATTGTCTCAAAATATTATTCAGTATGGACAACAATATTCTATATCTTTTCATTTCATGGTGAGTGAGGAATCACACCTAGAGAGAAAATTCGACTAAGAATTATGAGCGTTCAAAGAAATTAGATTTAATTATGTCCATATTTTGCTAAGCTGCAAGAATATATTTATATGTAAATTAATTTATAAATAAATATATTTTCAAATATTCTCTTTATTGACGAGATCAAATCTAGAGCAAATTATTTATTTTCATTGTCAAAATAATTCATTTATTCTTATAAGTATGAATATGAAAACATATGTAATAATAAAAAATTAATTACTTTTAAGCTTAGCAAAACTTGTAGTGTATAGCGTCCCTAACTATTAAAATAAGTAATTTTTAGATCTGATCAATACAAATTTTCTATTATAAAATTTACTTAAGTACCATAAGTAAATTTAGTCAAATGTGCATTAAACAAAATGCCTAATATAAAAATAATATATTCACGTTTCACAAATGTCATAAAAATAGTATTTAATAATTATAGCCTCTTCAACAAAATTTGATTAATTGAGCATTGAGCTTGATTTAGAATTCAAACTAAAGCTAGACTAACACAAATATTTGGACCAAAATTGAACAAATAATCCTTAATTTTACATATGAGTTGGGGGGATGGGCTATAGCTACCTCCTCCCCTGGATGGCGGATGGATATGAACACTTACACATCACAATTTGGCGACATTGAGATGTTTTCATCTTACACTACTATTAGTGAGAGTAAATTCCCTAATTTCTTTTAACAAAATGCAAGTTCCCACTAATGGTGGAGGAGTAAAAGCATTTTCAAGAAACTCTTTAAATATGAAATACTCTCTATGTTAAGAATTCAATGCTCCAAGTAACTAACATTTTAATTTAGAGAAAAGTTAGTTAAAATAAAAGATGGAGAAAAATAATAAAAATAATAAATATTTTTTTGAGAGTAATAAAGTTAAGTGTTAATTATAAAGAGATTTTTGGAATATTTCAAAATTTTAACTCTTTAAATTTATAGATACTCTCCAAATGATAAAATACGCTCTTTAAAAATAGAGAATTCTTGAAAATGTTCTAAGAATTAGTTATGGAATTACTAGGTTCTTGGCGAAATTCACTAGTTGGTGGTGTTGGTATTCGTGTACCTCATAAAGGAAAATTAAAGAACTCATAGACAAGTTGACATTGTGCATGTTTGGTTTGGATTAAAATTTGATTTTAATCTAAGTAAAAGTCAAACGATCAATATTAACCACATCTTTCATGGTTCCCGCAACTTTTCAATCATGCATTTCAAAACTTATATCATAATCTACTAAAAAATTTAATTTTAATTCCTACCAAACACACGTAACTTGGAAAGTGAAGCTTGGATTCTTTAACTTGTTCATTAGAAGGAAAGTTTTGTTTTCTTGCTTGTTTGTTACAAGGATAGCATTGTCTTATCCAAAGGATTAGAATTGGAAAAGAAGCAACCGTTAATATCCATTAAGACTTCGTTAATATTCAAGCATTAAGTGTGATACTAGGTTAGGAAGTTTGATGAGTCATCAAGTGGATTAAAAATGCTGGTTGGATAAAAAGCTAAAGTGTATGTTTAGTTCGTATTCTCGTTGTTTGGTAATAAGGTGGATTACAAAGTCTCTTGTATTTGATAGTAACTATATAATAGAATAATTTGCATGGCAATATAACCTTTTTTTAATTAAAGCACCATCACGATTTCGTTGTGCTTTTGGGACTCCACCAAGAGAGGATGGAGGGAGTTAGGATTTCCCAATCATGACAGCATAATCTTCGGCAAAACCCTAGCAAGAGAATATTCGAGTTTTAACATCAAGGGGAGAGTAGGAACGGAAGCCAACTTCTAAGTCACCAATAATAGAACCTTGACTTAACACTTAAATATCGAGATCTTGGATATTCAATGAGTAAAGTGCATTATATGATTGATTGCAAACACTATGAATTTGTCCCAAAGAATAAAGATAATGTGCTTGGTATATGTAATATGTAAGGGTAGGATAAGGTTTTTAGATTTTAACGAATTATATAGTAATTTTTATAGGATACTTTAGTTTCATAAGTATTCTATATAAGTTGACCTAAGTGAAAGTTAAGGATTCAAACATCTGTAGGGTCACTTGGCTAGCTACTTAAAATCTTCATGAAAGTTCAGGAAAATGACACACGATGTTCGTTATGAACTCATAAGGACGTGTAAACATGTTCGAAATGTTTCCAGTTTGCAGCATAGGTCGCTGTATTAAAGCTTATCTTGGGAATGGTTGTTTAACAATCTATAATTCAGATTATCGCTTTCTACTTTGTGATGTATGCAGGAGACATCTTTGCTCACCTGTGTGCATCATCGAGGGGGGAGGGGGTTAAATATCGTTTTAAGGAAAGAGCAAATACGTGGCTTGGAATCCACCGTGAAGTTATTATTTTCAAGTCTTTGTGAAACATCTTCATCAATGGATTAAGTTTGATATTTTAGATAGGTTTTTTGAGGTTTCTCTAACTTGTTTCTTTGACTTAGAATTCAACGGGATTTTCTCCAACTTCTTTTATTTCTTGCATTGGCTGATGGAAATAGATATGCCACCACGGTCGTTGTAATTATAAAAAAAAAGCTATCAGACATGGAATGAGCAAATTATAACAAAAGTTTTAAATCAGTGATCTAAAAGCTCAATACTAACTAATCAAGAGGGGGTGAATTGGTTATAACAACCTTTTCAAAAAATAGTTTTAAATATACAATTAATGCTCACTTAAATGTAGCAATTAATCAAATATTCATAAATATGAAAAAGAACAAAGGCTAAGATAAAATCCCAAGTAATAAATAAAAACAAAGATAAGTAAAAGGGAAGAAAAGTCAAACAATATGATATGGAAATTCGATCCAATGCAATGATCTACGTCCCCCATTACCAAGCTCTCCGTCATGAGTAAGGTCTTTTTCACTGTATTGATTGACTTATGGTGCAATCTAACTTTCTTACAACGCTTCCAACGATTTACAACCAAGGAGCACCGTTTCTTTTACAATGTTGAAATTTTCGGGACTTCAACTCGATCCACAAGTTTGAAAATAAAGAGTATACAAATAAAGACTTCTCTTGCGATGAATGATATATTTGAAGTTGAGTACAATAAGAGAAGATGGCTAACATTTTAGTAGATAGCAATGATTGAAACTCAAATGTTAGATAAGAAAAACTTTGATAAAGTGATTTTCAAATATTGAATCAATCAAAAGTTTTTCTAATGTAAATGAGTTGAAAAAATAGAAATCGAAAAATGATTGAGTATGTAATATCCCAAAAATTTTGGTTGAATGGAATTTAATTTTTGTATGCTATATTTTAATGTTTTGAAAGTTTAGGGACTAAAGAATATGTAAAGTAAATTTCAAATTTATTTGGGATAAATTGTAGATATTGACGGAGCGATAATAAGTATATGAACATTTGGCTCGTTTGATAGATCGTAATTAATCATGCATGTTAGGCTCGAGAAAAGTTAATTTGGACTAGCGAAGCCCAAGTTATCGAGGCTGAAAGATATAACTTTAAATTATATTTTAATTGATTATTAAATGAATTTAATTTTTTTCTCAAGTGACGTGAATGGAGAAAGATTCTTGGGTAGGATATGATTGAATTTTTTTAATTCAAATATAAATAAATATATATATATATATATAAAGAATACAATAAAAGAAATGAAGAGATTGATGGGAGGCCATGTGACTAGTGTAGAAAACTAATTCTCTTTTCCATGTAAAAAGTGCCACGTGTATGGTAATGAATTGATTGTTGGGAGGTATGGTTAGTTGGTAAGATTTGGTCTAGTATTTTGATTATGGTTTCCTCAATTTTATCCCATTTACCCACTGTCTCCATATGTTTCCATCATCCTATAATTCTATTTGCACCAAAAGTCATCACAGACACATATATATAGACTCACGTACATGGCCAATTCAAAAAGGGGAATTTATTTCCAACATAAATAAAGCACAGAACAAAAAGAGTCCCATAATTTCATCACAAATATATATACGTAGGCAGTCAGCAGAAGATAGTCTCATTTTTTTAAGGTAGCCAAGAAAATTAGAAGATTTGGAACGTGATTTTTGATTTCATCTTTCAAGAATTTATTCAATTTTATAAGGTAGGATTTCGAGGTGCAGTGTTTTATATCTCGTTTAATTATTTTTTTACATATTGATGAATTTTGTACTCATGAAAGTTAAGGTTATGGTATGAAATGCTATGATATGAATGATATGATCATTTCGGTACAATGATATGATATGATATGATATGAGCTCTTACTGGGCTTTAAAGATATGAGACGGTATGATTTTCTAACACATGCATTTAAAATTATTATTCGGGTCGCACCATTAAAATTTTATATTCTACTGAGTATTTTTCATATACTAACCCCTTCCCCTATACCTCACAGGTTAGATCGGATCGTGTAGGAGCGCGGGGTTCGATGATATGGTTGTGCCTCATCTTGCTGGACGAAAATCTAAAATTTTAGCAAGTAATTTTATTTCTTTGCCATAGACATTTATTTTAAAACTAAATTATCGTTTATATTTATTTGCTACGTGGATATTTTTATATTGTGCTGTTATTTAAAAGTAAATCGAATTATTTGATTTTCTTTTAGTGCTATCTTATATTAATAAAAGTAAAATTTTATTTAGAATTAATTATATAGGATAAAACGAAATATACACATGTATGATTATTGCAGAATGTGGTGGAATTGGTCAAATACTCGTATCCATTTATTTTATCAAAAAATTTTCTACCATTAAATTTGCCCTTTCAGTAATTAATCAATATCAAGTAATAAATGTTTGACAAGACTAGAAGTAGTGTGTGAATTTTTCCTTAATAAAATAAGCCAACTTTTGGTTTTGGTTGTATTCTCACAACTTGGGACCGTGTCTAGACATTGAAGAAAGAGAAAAGTATGTCATGCCTTGACTTGGGGTTATTTTGTCCTTGTGTGTGTGTATATATATATATATATATATATATATATATATATATATATATATATATATAGAGAGAGAGAGAGAGAGAGAGAGAGTATGTATACGGATATATTTAAAGTTAAATGGTAATTATTTTAACATGTGTAAAAAGGTTTTGTCTCCAATAGATTAAATTTATGTGCTTTTTTTATTTTAAATGTACAAGGTAAGATGTGGTGTAGAAAACTATTATATCTTTCCTTTCAAGTAATTATTGCAAGTTTGAGTAAATTACCTTTTCATAATTATATATATTGTTGCATGCCACGTTGTCCAAAATTTAATGAAGTTTTTGATAGCGATTCAAATGAAATAAAAATTGGGTCACCACAAAGTAGATAGATCAATAATATCTCACTTTAATGCTCATAAAAGTCCATCTTTGAATTCAAAATGATCTAGTATTTATAGTAGCAAAATAGTCAAAAGTTATGTCTTATCGGACGAGGATATCGAACATCCGCTAGCTTACCGGACGGTCAAATAACCTGTTTTGTTCAGAAGTTAGAACGTTCAATTTCTTGACCATTGAACAAACCTGTCATACCAAACGTCCACTAGAGTTACCGAACGCGTCTGCTAGACCTACCGGATACATCCTCTAGCGTCCTCTAGGTCAGTTCGTGTCTGGTTGTTAGAAATTTTCCTTCTTTAAATATTTTAACAAGATGTAATCTCATGAAGGATATTTCTAACATGTTTTATGGATTTTTTGACATTTCTCAAAGTATATAATAGGTTCATACTTTAAAAAATTCTTTATGCAAAAATGGTACTTGTCGTGCGAAGAAACATTTCTTGAACTTCAAATGATGTATTTGCCAAATATTAAAAAATATTCTTTATGCAAAAATGGTGCTTGTCGTGTGAAGAAACATTTCTTGAGCTTCAAATGACGTATTTGTCAAATATTAAAGTATTTCACCTTAACATTTGAAATCAAGGTGTCTAGATCTAATTTCTTCTTTGTTTAACTTGATGAAGTGCTTGTTGTCTTTATGTGTTGCTCGGCTTCTACTTTGTCCAAATTGCGAAAACTTCGAAAGCATCCTTTTGTCCCCGCTTGTCATAACTTCTATAATCACTCAAATACAATTGTTAAACATAATTTATTTGTTATAATCAAAATGAGAAGACAATCATAGGTCAACAATTTTCCCTTTTTTTCTTATTACAAACAAGAGATGATAGAGATTTAATAGGTAAGAAAATAGCCAAGAAGTGATAGAAGTAGAAATAAATAATTCCCCATATCTTTTATACATGTATTTCCCTTACTTGCGCATTCCTATCATGCATCTCATATAATATTCCTATCATGCATTATATCATCTCATATAATTTTCCCCCTTTTGGCATAATAAAAAAAGATAACAAAATAATCCATTATATTAAAACATGAGTCCATAATTGCATATTAATTGCATAATATCATAAACAAAACACAAAAACAAAGAGTTTGAGATTACAAACGTTTACAAGAGAAATGAAATCTAAGGCTCCGGAGGAGGCGATGGAGGAAAATGTGCGTTAAAATGAGCATAGAATGCATTCTGCTGAGCCTGCATCTCAGTCTACTGTGCAAGAATGGCATCCTGCCAGCCTGGATCGTAGCCTGCTGTGACTGAACATGATGAAGAACACCACTAAGCCCATCAACTAAAGTCGTGAGAGAGTTGAGACGCCCGATGAGTAAATTATACTGATCCTCGGTAAAAGTGAATCCACGGGGAAGAAGATGAAGAGACACTAATGGGCGGTGGATGCGAAGGTAATGGGATGTCTTCGTCGACTTCTTCTTCTTCCTCAAATGGTAACGTGGAAGGACCCAAGGCAGAGTCGAACCCTTTAGTGTAAGCCACCCATTGTCCTTGAGTTTTAAAAATTTTCATACGTTTGAGGGTTTGAATATTGATTGTATCGGTGGGACGAGGTTTGATGACTGCTTCACCCTCAAGAGAGACATTAAAGTGTTTGAAGATTTTTGTCAAAAGCATACCATAGGGTAGAGCTTTGGAATAACGAGAAGTGTGGATAAGTTTCATAATACCTAAAGCAATTGTCGGGAAATCTAACCTACAGCCAACGAGAAATGAATTGAGAATAAACAAATCAAAGTAATTAACCTTATCTCGATACCCTTTTCTAGGTAAGATAATATTTGCGATGATATTTTTCAATACTTTACAAGGTAGGATGAGTTGATTTGCACTAATTTTTGTAATGTTTTCAAAATCTTTCCCTGTCACACGACGACATGCGTTACTTGGGTTATAACCTTCTAAGGTCAGGTGAGCTTTATGAACGAAAACTTGCGTATCATATGGTTCGAGCCGAAGAAGGTCTCAAATAAGTGCTTTATTAATGGTGACCCTTACATTTTTAAATAAGCGTGAAATACTATCGAATCATGGTGTAATAGCCATTTTTGTGTAAAAGGTTTTCATGAATTGAGGGTAAGCATTTTCTTCTAACGAACACACCGAGACCCATCCCATTTTCTCAAAGAATTCTTCAATGTGAAAAGCAGGTGATCAATAGAAAATTCTGAAAAATCAACATTTTTACCTAGTAGAATAGGAGACTTTTCAAATGGGTTCACCGGCTCTTCAAGTTCGAAATTCATTTCTTCGTTGGAGGGGGACATTAGAGGCTTTGTTTCATAGTCTTTGCCCTTTTTCCAGCTTGCTTTGTTCTCGGCGTTGTGTGAACTGAGGAAAATCGAGAGTTAGGGCACAAAAATAGGGAAAAGAGAAATTGGAAGAGAAATTTCAAATCTTTGATGTGGAAACAAGAGTAAAGGAAGTGGGTTAATAAGTTTGACGTTAATATTGATGAATTAGAAGAGTGGAATGAGGAATTTTGAGTGAAGTGTACAGAAGAGTTTGAAGGAGATGAAGAAGGTGGGAAAAAGTGGGAAAAAATGACCCTGTCGCGATTTTAAAATCTCAGATTCATTATATCAGACATCCAATAGAATGTGTCGGACCGTCCGGTATAACAGAATAAAATTTCTGTCCAACTAGACTAATTAAAGGATCGTCCGATATGTTCGTCCGATATTAGTCGGACTCGTCTGGTAGACTCATCTGAAACCCTTTTTTTTTTAAATATAGTCATATAGTAACTTAAATTAATTATGCATTTCAATTTTGTAAAGAATACCTAAACCTCTATGAATGTGTGAAACAGTCAAGAGCAAGAGGTTTTGTAAAGATATCAGCAAATTGATTTTCCATATTAACAAACTCTAATGCAATATCACCTTTTTTAGTGTGATGTCTAATTTCAATGTGCTTTGTTCGTGAGTGTAATTTAGGATTTTTAGACAAATTTATAGCGTTAGTGTTATCACACGTAATAGGAACATGATCAAATGACAAGTGATAATCCTTAAGTGTTTGTTTCATCCATAACACTTGTGCACAGCAACTAGCGGCTGAAATATATTCGACTTCGGTAGTAGATAAGGCAATGGAATTTTGTTTCTTACTAAACCATGAAACTAGTGAAAAGCCTAAGAAAATGACAAGTTTCATAGTGCTCTTGTGATCAATTTTGCAACCAACCCAATCGACATCCGAATAGCTAAGTGAGTCGATGTGAGTTCCTTTTGGATACCAAAGGCCTAAAGTTCTAGTACCACTAAGATATCTAAAAATTATTTTAACGGCTTTAAGATGCAATTCTTTAGGATTAGATTGAAATCGAGCACATAAGCATACACTAAACATAATATCGGGTCTACTTGTTAAATAAAGAAGAGATCCGATCATACCTCGATATTTGATTACATCAACTGGAGTACCTTGATCATCTTTGTTAAGCTTTATGGATGAACTCATGGGAGTGTTCATTGGTTTTAGCCCATCCATGTCGAACTTTTTGAGCATATCTTACAAATACTTGCTTTGATTTATGAAGATTCCATTACAAGTTTGTTTAATTTGCGAACCGAGGTAGAATTTTAATTCTCCCTTCATGCTCATTTCAAAATCCTTGCTCATACTTTTAGAAAATTCTTCACAAAGACATATGTTAGTGGCACCAAATATAATATCATCCACATAAATTCGAACAATAAGCATGTCATTCTTATAATTTTTCACAAAAAGTGTGGTATCGGCATTTCCAATAGAGAATTCATTTGAAATTAAAAATTTACTCAAACATTCCTACCAAACTCTAGGGGTTTGTTTTAAACCATAAAATGCTTTTCTAAGTTTGAAAACATGATTTGGATTTTTATGATCTTTGAAATCAGGAGGTTGTTCAACAAAGACCTCTTCTTGAATATATCCATTTAATGCACTTTTGACATCAATTTAATACAATGTAAATCCTTTGTAGCAAGCAAATGCAAGAAGCATACGAATGGATTCTAATCTAGCTACCGGTGCAAAAGTTTCTTCAAAATCTATATCTTCTTCTTGATTATAACATTGGGCCCCTAATCTAACCTTGTTGTGCACACTATTTCCATTTTCATCTCGTTTGTTTCTAAATACCCATGTAGTTCCAATCTCAGTTTGATTATTTGGTCTAGCAACTAAATCCCAAACATTATTTCTTTCAAATTGATTTAGCTCTTCTTGCATTGCTAGAACCCAAAATTCATCAAACTCGACTTCTTTGAAATTTTTATGTTCAATTTGAGAAAGAAAAGCACAACTTTCAAAATGATTTCTAAGAGAGTTTCTAGTAGTAATACCTTTATAGAGATCAACTATTATCAATTCCTTTGGATGAGATGGGACAAACCTCCATTCATTTGGTGGTGTAGAGTCATTTTGAGCCTCAAATGATTTTTCTTTGCTTTCTTCATCGTTTGGCTCTTGACTTTCATTTCGAACTCCTTGATTTTGATCTTGAATATTTATTTGTTTGAATGAACTTTCCAAACCTACCTCATCTTCAATACCTTTCTCATGATCAAGAAAGTTAATTTCATCAAATGAGACATGTACGAATTCTTCAACGACTAAAGTTCTTTTGTTAAATACTCTATAAGCTTTGCTATTCCAAGGAAAATACTGATATCGGATTTTGAGTCGAATTTTTCCAAATTATCTTTAGTGTTTAAAATGAAATATTTGCAACCAAAAGCTTTTAAATAACTAATATTAGGAATTTTGTTTTTCCAAAGTTCATAAGGAGTTTTAGTTTTCTTTTGACTAACTAAAACTCTATTAACAATCTAGCAAGCGGTGTTTACCGCTTCGGCCCAAAAATATTTTGGTAAATTGTTTTCATTTAGCATGGTTCTAGTCATTTCTTGCAATATGCGATTCTTTCTCTCTACTACACCATTTTGTTGAGGTGTTCTAGGAGCCCAAAAATTATGTTCATATTCATTTTCATTACAGAAATCATCAAAAGCGACATTATCAAATTCTCCACCATGGTCATTCCTAATCGAAATTATAGAATATCCTTTCTCATTTTGGACTTTCTTACAAAAAATTTTAAAAGATTTTAGTACTTCATCTTTTTGACTAAAAAATATGACCCAAGTGAATCTAGAAAAATCATCAACTATAACAAAAGCATAATGTTTTCCACCAAAACTTGTGGTTCTAGATTGTCCAAAAAGATCCATATAAAAAAGTTGTAAAGGTTTTGTAGTTGAAGAATGCATTTTTGGTTTGAAAGAACTTTTTACTTGTTTACCAAATTGACAAGCTTTACAAATTCTTTCTTTACAAATTTCAAGCTTGGCAAACCTTTAATAAGACAATTTTTTGAAATTCTTGAGAGAATGTCCATGCTAACATGTCCTAGTCTCCTATACCAAAGCCAAGTATCTTCTTTCAAACATAGTAAACATTTTTCATCGTTTCTATATTCAATATTTATTATATAAACATTTTTATTTCGGCTTCCTACAAAAATCACCTCTTTGGATGTAGCATCCTTAATTAGGCATTTGAAAGAATCAAATTTAATGTTGTAAACTTTGTTACACAATTGACTAATACTTAATAAATTATGTTTAAAGTTATCTACCAATAGTACATTTTCAATAGAAGGAGAATGATAGTTACCAATATTTCCAATACCAATTATTTTTCCTTTGGCATTATCTCCAAACGTCACATGACCTCTATCTTTCTTCTTGAAATTACATAGTAATGATTTGTCTCCGGCCATGTGTTTTGAACGCCCACTATCCAATAACCATTTGCTACGAATTTTTGTTGGTACCTACAAAAATTATTTCAATTTTTCACTTTTGGTACCCATATTAATTTGGGTCCTTGATAGTTAGTTTTTGTGGAATCTTGAATCCACTTATGCTTATTTTCAAAATATAGTCTTTTCTTAGCAAGACAATTATATGGAACATGTCCAATCTTTAAACTACATGTAATCTTAGAAGTAATAGTTTTTGAAGATTTAACAAATATTTTCTCAAGAGATTTTTGCTTTAAGGATGGTTTGTAGCCCAATACTCCTTTGTCGAAAACACATTTTTTATCCCCAAGCATGAAGTCGAAATTTTTCTTCCCTTATGTGAACTTGTGAACAATTTTTGTCAAATCATCTACCTTTTCTTTAAGAAGGTGATTTTCCTTCATTAAACAATCATATTTATTATTTTCGTTTTGATTTTCAAAAAGTTTCTTTATTTTATCTTTTAATAAAGAGATTTTCTTTTTGAGCATAGAATGACTTCTGGCAAGTTTTTCAAAATTTTCAAGCATTTCATCATAACAAGCCAATAATTCTACAAATGAAAGTTTTTCTATAGGGCTTACCTCTTCCTCAATAGGCATGAAGCACATGTTGGCAATTTCGTCTTGGCCACTATTTTCATTTTGATCATCGTAGCCACTATCATCTCATGTAGCTTGAAGTTCATTCTTTTTGAAATTTTTCTTCTTATTGGGACATTCGGTTCTTTTGTATCCGGGTTTTTTACAATCATAGCAAATGATTTTCTTGTTCTTCTCCTATTCCTTTTCTTCCTTCTTTTGAAATTTTCAATTGTTTCAAAAAAAATTTCCAATTTTCGACAAGAAGAACTAAATCATCCAATTCTTCATCACTTGAATTTTCATTGGACGCACCTTCATCAATTGCCCATTTGAGAGCAATTTGGCGTTTTGAAGACTTTTTGGATCCTTTTTTGCTTTTCCTTGTCTTTTCTTTGATTTTGGCATTGTTAATTTTATAGGTCATTATTGTCCCATATTGTTCTTCCAATGGATATGTGTTGATATCTTTGGTGTTTTCTATCAACATTCTCAATGGGCTCCAATCTTCTAATAATAACCTAAGCATTTTACTTATAAGTTCACCTTTAGTAAATTTGCAATCAAAACCTTTGAGACCATTTACAATATCGGTAATCATATCAATAATAAGTTCATTTTGTTTCATGAAGAAATTTTCAAATTCCTTAACTAAGAGATTAATCTTTGTTTTTTTGACTTTGCTAGTGCCTACATGAGTGACTTCTAATACATGTCAAATATCATATGCGGAATCACATGTGCTAATGCGATTGAATTCATTTTTGTCTAATGCACAATAAAGAAGATTATTAGCTTTTGCATTCAACGATAATTTTCTCTTATCTTCTTCATCATATTCTTCCTAGATTTGGGAATAACTTGGTCAGGTTGGCCATCTCCCCTAATAGCCTTAGTAGGTTTATAAGGCCCATATTCAATCACTTCCCAAATGTTGTAATATATGAATTGAATGTAAATCATCATTCTAGCCTTCCAATAATTATAATATGTTTCATCAAAGAAAGGAGTTCGATTGGTAGAGTGGCCTTCAAGAGATTGAAACATTTGGTTAGCCATTTACTCTAGATTGTGAAGTCTAAGAAAGTGAGTACCTTGCTTTGATACCAATTGAAAGCCCAATACTAACTAACCAAGAGGGGGTGAATTAGTTATAGAAACTTTTTCGAAAAATAGTTTTAAGTATACAATTAATGCTCACTTAAATGTAACAATTAATCAAATATTCATAAATATGAAAAAGAACAAAGACTAGGATAAAATCACAAGTAATAAATAAAAACAAAGATAAGTAAAATGAAAGAGAAGTCAAACGATATGATATGGAGGTTCGATCCAATGCAATGATCTACGTCTCTCGTTACCAAGCTATCCGTCACGAGCAATGCCTTTTTTACTATATTGATTGACTTATGGTGTAGTCTAACCTTCTTACAACTCTTCCAGTGATTTAAAACCAAGGAGCACCGTTCCTTTTATAATGTTGAAATTTTCGGGACTTCAACTCGACCCACAAGTTTGAAAATAAAGATTACACAAATAAAGACTTCTCTTATAATGAATGATATATTTGAAGTTTAGTACAATAAGAGAATATGGCTAACACTTTAGTAAATAGCAATGATTGAAGCTCAAGTGTTAGATAAGAAAACTTTAATAAAGTGATTTTCAAAGATTGAATCAATCAAAAGTTTTTCTAATTTAAATGAGTTGAAAAGACAGATATTGAAAAATGATTGAGTAGATAGATCAGTAATATCTCACTTTATTGCTCATAAAAGTTCATCTTTGAATGCAAAATGATCTGGTATTAATAACAGCAAAACGATCAAAGTTATGTCCTATCAGACGATCCGTTAGCTTACCGGACGGTCAAATAACCATTTTTTCAGAAGTCAGAACGTTTAATTTCTTGACCGCTGGACAAACTTGACATACCGGACGCGTCCGCTAGCTACCGGATGCGTCCTCTAGGTCGGTTCATGTCTGGCTGTTAGAAATTTTCGTTCTTTAAATATTTTAACAAGATATAATTTCATGAAGGATGTTTCTAACATATTTTACAGACTTTTTGATATTTCTTAAAGTATATAATAGGTTCATGCTTTAAAAAATTCTTTATGCAAAAATCGTGCTTGTCGTGCGAAGAAACATTTCTTGAGCTTCAAATGATGTGTTTGCCAAATACTAAAGTGTTTTACCTTAACATTTGAAATCAAGGTGTCGAAATCTAATTTCTTCTTTGGTTAACTTGATGAAGTGCTTGTTTTATTGATATGTAGCTCGGCTTCTATTTTGTCCAATTTGTGAAAACTTTGAAAGCATCCTTTTGTCCACGCTTGTCATAACTTCTATAATCACTCAAATACAATTGTTAAATATAATTTGTTTGTTATAATCAAAATGAGAAGTCAATCATAGGTCGACATGATCAACTTGAAATAAAATGAAGTTTAATGTAATGACCCGAGCCTCATGCCCAAGTTATTATATCGTACGTATTGTCCGTTTTGGGAGAACTTGAGCTGATCGTACTCTTCATTAATTTCTATCGCGTCCTCAAGATTCGAACCCATGACATTTCCTTAAGTAAGACTTAAGTTGAATTATGGTACCAATTTTGTAACGATTTAGCCCATATGTCCAATTCATTATATCATACGTATTATCCGTTTTTGATGGACATCTACCCACTTACCTTCACGATTTAGGCACAGAAGCTGGAGCGTTACATTTAGTGACCGATATAAAACATCGCTTAGAGTTCAAGACCACCAATGTTTTTGACCATATTCTTCTTGTTTCTTCTAACACTGTTTCCTTTTGGACAGTGTGAGGCTCATCATGTGTCCTTGAGAAATCAATATATATATAATTAATTAATTTTATTCAGGGACGTGCACTTATTCACAATTCCTAGCAGCTAAGATATTCAAGCTCTTTTGTTTTCCTTCTCATCTAATTTTTTTCATCATTCTCATTTTATGTTCTCGACAAATTCTCAAGTGTGTTAGAGTAACACAATTCACATTGTGCTTGTATTAAATACTTGTTTTCCTCACCCATGTCAATTGCATGTGCCAATGCCAAAATACATGCTCATGTTTATGTTCTCAATTGAGTCACAAGAGCATGCTTGATTACAATTATAGACAATATAATGGATAAGATTTTAACTTATTTTTTAATATGCCCTACTTTTATCAACACTAAGGCTTTGTTTGATTGACCATCAATTCCACTTTCCACATTTTGCACTATTTGATTGGATTTTTTTACCATGGAATTCAATTTCCAAGGTTTCCAATCGCGCAACTGAATTCCAGATTTTTGAGGAATTCCAATTCTTATGGATTTGGTGAGAATTGAAATTCTCGGCAACTTTTTTTTTTTTCTTTTATGCCTAATTGTAAAAAAATTATTTTCCTTTAATTGACAATTTTCATGTAAAACAAAGTCAAACAAATACCAAAAAATAGATGATTTTTTTGATTTTTTTTTCAATGGAAACAAATTCTATCCCCAATACCAGTAAATTTTATATCTTTAACAATTTTCTTGTAAAATAAAGTCAAACAAACGTCAAAAAATACTTTTATTTCAAAAAATTTCACGTGAAAAATTATATCAATCAAACACAATAATTTACAATTCCCAGAAAAATAATTTCTACACAATCTAATTCCCTAAAATTCGTTTTCTTTCCACCCAAATTCCATCCTTACAATCAAACGGACCCTAAATCTCTTGTAGCACAATGGGCACTATGATTGTACCAAATAGCATGATATTATCATTGTAATCTTCCTTTTCATAAAATCATCAAGAAGAGTTTGATTCCTTTTCTAGTATAGGTTTGGAAGCTCTCAGCCAAACGAGTATTTTATAGAGAGCTGACTCATTAATTGACTGTTTTGATTCTTTGGCATAACTCGATGAATTTGATAGATCCTTTTAGGATTAGTAAGCTTAGATCGAAGCTATCCAATTTTCAAAGTGCAATGGTTGACTGTTCACGAACTAGTTGTACCTACCCTTTTATTTCAGGGGTCAATATGAACATTGCACTTCATCCAACGATTTGTATGTATCTTTCATGCTACTTAGCAGACTAATCAGACAAGCAAAAATTACCAAAATATACATAATAGGCCTTGTTTGTCTATTCTTCTACATTCTACCACATTATTTTTTTTACAATATTTATTTTCAACCATACATTCTTTATTAAAACAATATTACACGTAAATAAAAAACGTTTCCTTTTTTAAACCACATATTTCACATTAATCACTATTTCATAATACATTACTCACAAATAATGGGGCACATAACATCTACAATGAATATGTAGATGCATGCCTTCAAATGTTATTTTTTCCCTTTGGGCATTACAATACATATATAATAAGTTAAAGCAATATACCAGCAACAAATGCACCTTAATCCACTCATTTTTTGAAGCTTCCCAGCGAGAATTCACTCCTCAATCAAATAACAAAATGGAGGATTTGTTTCCTCCGGAGGAAATAATAAAGTCTTCAGTGGCTCGTCTTGCTTTCTTGCACTCAATTTTGCTAGTGATACGCCACTAAAAGAACTAGAGATGTCAAAATAGTTAGTAAATTACACATAGGAATAACCATGTGGGAACTAGCACTCGGTAGATAAGGGTAAGCATCTGGAGGCGGCATGACACAGTCGTCCCCATTGAAGTATATCCTGCGTGGAAACGCCCATCCCTCTTTGAAAGTAAATGTCGTTTTGTCCTTTTGAAAGAGCAGCTCTGATTGCACACTTCCATAGGGACCGGCTTGCATGAGTAAGTCGTTATAATATTTGACTCCCCATAACATGGCCGTATCATCTATGCAACATACAATTCATTCAAAACAACACAATATATAGTTAGAAGAGTACATATATCTCGATAGTGTAAGGAAAAATGCGTACATTTTCCCTCTTTTGGTGAAATATACGAGTTTTTCCCAACACGTGGTATACATAGACACGTAAGAAATGGTTACCTACTTATGGAACCATATGATGTTAATGCCTTGTAGTTAAAGCTGAATGTCTGAGTGAGATTGTCGAAGTTGGGATGTTGTGCAACAAGATTCCACTGCGTATAGTTCTTTCTGTAGTTAAAATTAGTTATCGTGATTTTCACCCGCCAATACTCTTTGTAGTTAAGCTTGACATGCCAGTGGACTCGGATAGGGCACATATGGCTAGTGCACCGGACGAGAGGTGTGTCACTGTTCTTTCGTGAACTTGAAAGAGCTGACGCCCAGTGCGGAGAATCCAAACTGTACGATAAGAAGTTTCCTTAATACTGCAATGAAAATGTACTTGACTCGAGAAAGAGAAAAAGGTTTCTTACTCTACACAGGTCCCTGGCTGTATCAAACTGTTCCGACAGCCACAAGTGCAAGCCGGACAATTCACAATTGTGTCGTTGTAAAAGGAGGAGAGTGAGACGCAGCAGGTGGGTGCTTTTTGAGCCAGGAATTGCGAATACGTGCAAGTAATGTTCCACGTCACTGAGATTAAAGTTGTAAAAGCAATCTTTAGAGAGAATAAAAAACAAAAATGCAAACTGAAACCAGAAGATACAAGCATTTAATTCAACATTAATCAACTTAAGTCGAAGCATAGATCGCACTTTTTATTGAACGATAAGTTCTTAACCACATAATCAAGGAAGATTTTGAAAGAGATCAGAAAACAGTCAATGAACTATTATACCAACATCTGATATATATGGCTCATAGCTGGTGAAAGGGACTCCTCTGAGCTAGATAGGTATGTTCTAGGGTCTGCAAAACTGTGCCGAGCTCAACTACTTGACAAAATACCTTCTACTTGGGAAAATGCCCTAACTCTATTCTACTTGAGCCTTATTCTCTTTTCTCATTCAATGTAAATAGAAAGCAAAAACACAATGCAAAGGTAAGTTTTTACAAATGCTTAGTCAAAGTAACTTACTAAGAGCTTGAGTTGCTCTCCTTTTATCAGGCATTATAAATTTGCTCTGCTTCACAATTTTAGCAGGTCCACAAGTGTATCCTGGCCCCGGTGCTTTCAGGGTAAATTTCTTAGGCACTCGGACAGTTTTATTGCTCGTTCCAGCTTGACCAACAGTTATTTGGAATGCACTCATTGCATTTCCTTTATCTTGGACCCAAGAACTTATAACGCCCCCTCTGCAACAATTTGCAATCTGTTGATTATAAGGAGTTCCAGGCAACAAATCCACAACTGTGGGATCCTTTTTACAGCAATGAGGGATTTCCCCTTTGAATTTTGAACAATCTCCTTGCTCTGTAGTTTGACCTCCGACCATTCTCCAAATCACCTCTTGCTTGGCCCATGTCCAACCCAATTTCCATCCTGGTGCTTGAATGTGTCGATATTTCTGAAAGTTAAAGATTGTAACAACAGCCTGCAGCATTGCAAAGCAAAGAAATTCAGCGACCGTCTCTACTATATGCTATCTAGCATCATAATATATTGCATTGAACAACACTCGACAAGATTAAGAAAGGCAAAAAAGTTAAGTCTCATTTGTCTTTTTAGAGTAGGTGTACTCTTGTACTCCAACCAAATAGAGATTGCATATCGCATCCACCAAAGCTAATATAACAACATGTTTAAAGACTTAAAAGGGTAAATAAATACGTTATCGACGTGGTTCAATATCGTATCAAAGCATACAAAGATTCTTGGTTCAAGTCTAAAACCTCTCATTTGAGAAAATTGTGCATATATGAGGCTTTTGTTGAAGGAATCTAGTCAGCATGTGAAGGGACATTTTGAAAACTAATCTAATAGCTTAGGTTTTCGATGAGGTGTTTCCCATAATCGGCTTATATTTGTAAGACAAAACGAGCTTATAGTGATGCTGAAGGAGTAACGGAGAGATCGATCTTCATAAAAGCTTATCTAAAACCGTTACCTTTTTCCAGTATATTTCTTGGCCTCTTGGATTGTGTCGAGCAACACATCACAAAGAATAATCTCTTGCATTAAAGTTCAAACAGAATTCTTTAAAGGGAAATAATGTAAACTTACAATGTATCCATCTGAAGTCCAGCTTATAATATCCCATTTAACAGTAATATTTCCATCAGGATCAAGTGCATCATAAGCATCTGCATAAATGTCGTCCCAATTATGAGATTTGATCTACACAATTATTCTTGCATGGTGTAAAGACGAAAAGATAAATATAAACACGTATTTCAATAATCAAACGCCTTAATTACAAACTCTAATACATAAACAAGCACGAAAATGTTAAAGAATTAAATTTCTTATTGGTGCTGAGAGCAAGAACTTATTCAAAGTTCAAAGATTAAAAGAAACAGCAAAAATTTAGATAGACAAATATCCAATGTGTTGAAGAAAAATTTAAATAAATAAAAATTTGTAGGCAAATATACTCTGGTACCACCCATTTATGAAAATTTACAAATAAATAGATAAATTTAAGTGTCCACTAGGGGATCAAAAGGTTCTCAAAACTCTTATGGCCTGCCTTATTCTACTGCACACTTGAAAGATGCAGCAAAAGTTAATTTATGGAAGCTACAAAATTTAATTGGCACTTAAATTTTTTTAAACTTTTTTTTTTTTTTTTTGGGGGGAACTGAAGCAAACTAAAAGTTTCCCAATAGAACCCAAATTCCAAATGCTCAAACATATATCATTCTTATTATTATGCCAAATTAACCAAAACATAGACAAAATTATTATTATTAGACTTCACTAGACAAAATATAAAATAGTGAAAAAGAAGAACTTACGCTAAACAAAAGGGATACCAAATTACAAGTTTGGTTCTATGGAACAACCATATAATGCTGCAAATGAACAACAAAATCAACAAAAAAGACTTTCCACTTTTTTTTCTTGTGGGGATGGGTGGGGTAGTATATGGGTACTCACCAGAAACAGAGAAGTTCAAACAAAAAAGCAAGAAAACCAGAATATTGATAAACCCTCTGAGTTTAGTCGATGCTATGGCTTTCTGAAAGAAGCCCATTTTGCCTGTTTGACGATTTCTTTTTTCTTCAGAAAACAGCAGTAGTGAATACTGCACTCAAATCTACAGAAAAAATCAAGAAAATGAGTAAAGAAATGAGATATGGCGGGAAGAATATGGCTTTCCTTTTTCTGGTAATGGAACCAGGTGTTTTGCAGTTGAATCAGAGTTTATAGAAGCAGCCTACAGCCAGCTAACACTTGTACTCTCTGTAGTTTTCGATACCACTTCAATTTTTCCTCGAGAAATTTATATACAAATAAAAGGAGGGAAAATTGTAGTAAGGTCTAAGCAATGTATATTTATGTTTGTAATAATTTTTAGCTAACATCATTCATGTTAGAGCACAATGTGTGTGACATTATATGATATGTTCCATTAAATGTTATATTATGCACTTGTTTGATCTCCATTTTGAAGGAAATAATGTATTTTGAATAGTAGATTGATGGAGATTGTATGGTTAAAAATTAAAAAAAATTGATTTTGCGTGTAATATTATTTTATTAAAAAATATGTGGTTAAAAATGAATTTTAAAAAATTAAGAAGAACGGAAATCAAATAGGGCTTATATAATTCATTTAATTACACGTAACTCTACTTAAACTAATGTTGTAATACTAGTTGTACAAAATAACATTGTCCTTTTAGCAGCGGTTTTTTTCCACTAGATGTATGGCGATTTTCTTGTTTGGTTTCTTCACGATTAGTTACGTCAAGACCCACACCATGATTTAGATCTCTCACAGATGTCTAGAATGTATAACTCTCATACTAGATGAAATTTGGGATTTCATTCCAATATGATAACATATTAATCATGATTCAATTTCAACGTTTAATCTCAATTCCTATCAATTCTTCACTGAACAAAGTACAATGCCGTTTTCAATCTCATTAATTGATAATTTATTTGTCTATCTTCTTCAAATCATGAAGTAACACATCATCTTTCGAGTGTTTTAAGGGTCATCTTCGTGCAGAAGCACATTAGTCTACTAAGCAAACTACAAATTATGTGCCATCATGAACCAACTCAAAGAGCACCACATTTGTAAATTCACATTGCTATGTCTAAGGCGTTACTCTAATATATTATTAAGCCCCGTTTGGTAACAAATTTTTTACCTAAAAAAATTAATTTTTTGATCATTATTTTATTATTTCAACCGTCATTTTTTACTTTTTCACTCACTAATGGAATTCACCTTTCTAACGATCAAAAAATCAATTCTCATAATCACTACTGAACATACTGTTTGGTAGTGAATTTTAATCTAAATTAAAGTCAACAACTAATTTTAATCACATATTTTATAAGATTCACAACTTTTCAACAATACATTTCATCAAATTTTATTGAAATTTGCTAAAAATTCGATTTTAATCCCACCAAAGACGGGCTAATTTGTTAGAATAAAAAAGTTGGAGCCCACGATATTTTAATTTTTTCACTAACCGCAATATTGATATCTTTGGTTGCATCCATTATAGTTTTTATTGTATCTCTTCCATATAAGTAGTCAACTCCTACAATCTTCCAATATGCACTATATTTATATATTGTAGTTTAAATTAATATTAAATCAATGTAATACAATTAATAAAATACAATCAAATTTCTTACCCAGATGAATTCCGCACCACCCATTCTCTTATTGTTGTATCTCTTTCCATGAGATAGTCTTCTAACGGATAACCTGAATACTTTATTTTCTTATTTTTCTTTTCTTTTCTAGATGTTCCCACCGGTTGAATTTGTTGAAATAGTGCTTTCTGGCCACTACTAGAACCAGGAACATCCTGCAGCTGTGAACAAGCAATAGCTTCCAGTTTTGATTCCAAATCATCTAATCAATTCATCACATTTTTGCTGTTGTCATCAATGTACAACCTCATTGAAGCAAAATTGTTGTCCATATAAGACTGCATGGAAGCAAAATTGTTCTTCATATAAGACTGCATTCCCAGATACAGATCTTCATGTAGGGTTGTCAATGGGCCGAGCCGGCTAAAAGCACGAGCTCGGCTCGGGCTCGCCACGAGTCGAGCTCGCGGCTTGTGGGTAGCTCGTGGGCCAACACGAGCCCGGCTCGCGAGTAGACGTTGTTTTTCATTTTTTTTTTTTTTTGAGAACAAATAGGTAATTTGAAAAATAAAAAAGTAATTTTTTTTTAACTAAAAGAGATAGAAAAAATAAAAATGAAAGTTTTATTTTTATTTTTAAAATAGATAAAATATAAACCCTCCTCTTTTATCCGGGTTTGGGACCGGCTACTTCAATTTTCAGTAGGCTGAGTTAAAAATTGTACACAAACAATTTTTTGTAGCGTGTACAATTTTTAAAAAAAATTAAAAGTAACGATAAGAAAAGAAAAGTTTCATCAATATAATTAAATCAAATATCACTTACTTGACGACATACAATTTCGACATATTTATCTTGTAGTCGAAAATGAGTGTCCTACCAATCCTTAACACACATTAACGCTTCTAAAATATCTTCTTTCAGTCGGCACCTGACCTCGCTCAAAACTCTTTTACCTGCACTAAAAGCAGACTCCGAAACAACGATGCTAACCGGAGGTCTCAGCAGATCTTTTGCAATCGCAAATATAACTGGCCAACGTCGTTCATACCTTCGCCAGAATTCAATTATTTCGTCTAAACTTGTTTTAATTGTTTTATCTGTTAGCATATTCTGGTTGAAATAATCAATTAATTCAGCAGGCAATGCATTATGGCTTGAGCCTGTAGATGTATGATAAGAATGAGATACAAATGGTGATGACATGGCAGTGGTAGTGGTAGTAGATGAACACATTGTAGATAAATCAAATCTATACGAATTAATGCCTTGAAATAAATTAAATATTTCTGAATCTTCTTCTTTAATTTCAGTAGAAGGAGTAGGTGCAGATAGTACCCGACTAATATTGGTACCCATTCGGTTCGCATATAATTCATACATTTCACATAATGTTTGCTCTAAATTTCTATATGTGATAGGTTTATCAAATGTTAAGGCGTTTGAAATTTGATCAATTATATATTTAGTTCCCAATAAATTATATCGGGGTCCATCACGCATACTAAAGGAAATAATATAGGCAAATGTTCTCAATATTTTCTAAATTTTAATTCCATAGCAGTTATAATTTCACTAAAATTAGGGTTATTTCTGTATTTATGAAATGTTCTTGCAATTATATAAAGACGTTCAAGTACCATACAGCCGGTGGGATAGTAAACGCTCGATAAAATCTTAGTAGTTTCATAAAAAGATGTAAAAAAAATTTTAACTTTCAAAGCTAAATACCAATCACATTCAGTCAACATACCCTCGTCATCACTTCTAACATGTCTATTGTTATAAAAGTCAATTATTAAATGTTCAAAACCTTCACATGACTTTAATAACAAGTAAGTAGAGTTCCACCTATGACCTACGTCGCTAACAAATGTTTTAGCATTTTGCACTCCTATTTCGGCACAATAATCCTCAAATGCTTATTTTCTACTTGGAGAGATTGTGATATATATTAGTGCGTTCCTAATATTTTGAAGTTCATCATTTATATATTTTAAACCATCTTAGACAATTAAATTCAAAATATGACATACACAACGAATATGAAACAAATATTCACCAAAATCAGGTTGTAGTACCCTTGCAATTTTTCAGCAACTACTTTATTAACGCTAGCATTATCGAAAATAAATGAACGAATTTTACCTTCGCAATGATATTCTCTAACAGTACTAATAATAGCATTAAATATATTATTAGCGTTGTGAGGAAACTCAATAATTCTAAAAGCAATAATTTCTTTATGCATGCATCAAAGTGGGTCTATATAATGTGCAATTGTAGCTATATATGTTATTTTATTAATCTCTTCCCATATATCTGAAGTTAAAGATATGACACCCTCATATTTTTGCAAATCCATAATTAATTGTTGTTTTATTGAAGTAAAATATTGTATTGTATCGAAACGAAGAGTGTTTCGACTTACCCCAACGTACCTTGGCTACATATATTCTTTCACATACAAAACGTAGTGTTGGTTGTCAATTAATGCCAAAGGCAACTCAGCACCAGCAACAAGTTTCACCATTCCGGTTCGAGCTTTCTCCTCCAAATACACCCATGTGGATAGGGGTGCAGTAGAACCACCGGTGTCTGGACTATCAAATTGCAATTGTGTTTGACAGCCCGAAATAAGTCTGTGTTTGACCACACATACTTTGTAATGACGGTTGAGATGGGTGATATCAATTCCTCTTTGCCATGTCAATCTTTTGTTGGCAATATTTATATACTGCTTTGGATTCTTGAACTCCATTGACGATTTTTCCCTTTGAAATCAACTTAAAGTGATCCCAACATTTTGCTTGTTTTTTCCCCTTTCGCTTTCCCCTCATATCAGGAATGTTTAATTCAATCTCTTCTTGCTGATCATGTCCGCTTCGGGAACGTCAATATCATTCAAAGTAATTGGATAATTTGGATTGCTGCTTACATGATGATGAAGATCCAAATCTAGAATATTTTTAGGTAGGGGTACGTCATTTAGATCTTCAAATTGATTCTGAAATTGACTTTGCAGTGTCATAGGCGATTCGTTTCCTTTCACATCGAACAAGTTTTCAACAAATGAGCGTGAATCCATTTGTTTAGTTGTAATAAGTAATAACTAGTAGAAGAATAATTCTATAAATGTAGTGAGAAATGAAAATTGGATGAAATTTCAATAAATATAGTGAGAACTGAGAAATGAGAATTGGATATTGTATAAATTGTATATAAAAATTGCAAGTTATCAACACAAAACAAGAAAGTTGAGAGAAAGATAATTGAGAGTTGAGAGAATTGTAAAAAAATTTGTGATTAAATGCCACTATTTATAGAAGAAGAAAAAAATATATAAGGACTGAACGGTCAAAAGAAAGAAAAAAAATGGGGAACTGAAACGGTCACTGACTTTGATAAAGTGACCGTTTCGATCACATTTCACACGAGCCCACGGGCTCGTTCCAAACGAGCTCGCAGTTCTTTTTTATGCGATCACCCACCGAACCTGCACGCTCAACTTATGTTTTTACGAGCTCGAGCCGTCCATGAGCTCTGTTTTCGCGAGTCGACGAGCCGCTCGTTCCATTTATCACCCCTACCTATCCTGCCTATTTGAGGAGAAATCTTTCATGGAGCGATCGTACAACGTGGTGGTGTGATCGCTCTATCATGATGTGCTACCTCCCGAAACGTGTGGGTCAACCACCAAGGTCGCACCTCTGCATTAATGTGGTGCGATTATGCTATGAAAGATTTTCTCCTATTTGGGAGTGATGAAAACGAGAATTTGGACAGTTGGTCAGGCATTAAATAATTTTTTATTGAAAATTGGCAGACTGACAAGTATTCAGACAGATGCAGTAGCATTTACCACCTCAAATCCCAATTTTGCCCTCACTATTGCACCACTCACGTAGGACAAATGGGAACAAATTCAACCAACATTCATGAGGGTTAAAACAGTCAAAATGTGTAATGTTGATGTGGATCAAAGATAGCACACGCAAGCTATGTGGGTCCGGTTGATGTGACCAAAACTTCAAATCCGTCTCTGTAAACATCGCACCCAATGATCCTAATTTTTATTTAATTGATCCCAAGTACGGACTAAGCTCTTACCCTCTTTAATTTTCATTTTATTATGGGCTTGTTTGAACTCTATTTTTTTTAAAAATATATTTTTTAACAGTATTTTAACATCACTTTAATCACAAATTTTTCAATAAAATAATACTACACGTAAATCCAAAATTTTCCTTATTTTTTAACCACACACTTTCTATCAATATACTATTCAAAAATTCATTCTTCCCCCAAAAAGGGACTCAAACAAGGGCATATATTTCGTTTTTCTTTCTTCTATTTTTAACCACACAATCTTTCATATAATGATATTATACGTAAATTGAAAGTTTTTAATTTCTTTTCAACCACTCATTTTTTTAAAAAAATTATTCCTACCATTTTCATCACCACAAAATGAGGGTCAAACGGAGGGTAAATTTGTATGTGTTATATGTACGGACACATATAGGGATGTCAAACGAGTTGAGCGGCTCGTCAGCTCGACCCGTTAAAACCCTACTCGTGGGCGGCTCGAGCTCGTCAAATGACGAGCTCGAGCCTGAGCCCGAGCCGAGCAGGGGCTCAATCCCACAAGTCGAGCTTGCTCGGCTCGTAAGCGTGGGCTTGTAAAAAAATATGAATTTTTTTTAAAAAAAGTTCTAAAATATGCAAATTTATTAAAAAAAAATTAAAAAAATCACGAGCTCACTCGTGACTCCTGACTCGTTGCTTGGGGGAGAGCTCGGCTCGGCCCGCGAGCTCACGAGCTCGAGCTTAGTTCGTTTTTCACGAGCTCGGCTCGGCTCGAAGAGCTCCAGTTCATCCCATTGTCATCTCTACACACATGCATATAATTATGAAAATGACAATAAAACATACGATGAAGTAACGGAGAATAGAAAAGACAGTAGTGGCCATTTTTAAGATTTGCAAAAATGTATACAGTTCCTTGATAAATTTGAAAACTCTTATAGATTCTGCAAAATAATGATTGTTGTAAATTAAAATATGGCCTACCGATTTCGACGTACTAAATTGAGATATCCGTCAAAAGGGTTGTGCTATGGGTACATTATGGACACCATAATAATGTCCATAATGTACACCAAGCATTATTCCCGTCAAAATTTCATCTTAGTAGCTAGATCAACTCTAGTGTATAAAACATAATTTGTTCAGATTTTGTTAAATACTATATATTAATTTAAGTGACATTCATGCAACGCGAATAATTCATTACAAAATTATTATTTTCATTTGTTTGATTTAAGTCTAGAAAATCATTTATAATTTAAATTTAAAAAGTAAATTTTATAGTGAATAATTTTTGTAGACTAAAGATATCTATTACTCATTTTAACAATAAAAAATTATATATGTCTTGCTAAGCTTGAAAGTAACTAAATTTTTGTGTCTATATATATTACTTCCATATGTGTAAGTAAAAATTAATTTTGACATTAAAATAGATGTTACTATAAGTGACTCGCTCTACATACAATTTTTTCAGTAAAAAGTACCGATTCGATCCGAGCTCTCTGAATTGGATATTTGTTAAAATCTTATTCATTTATAAATTAATCTGATTATAAACATATTATTGAAGTGAAACATGAACGTGAAAAAAATTCAATTTCCTCAATATTACCTGTCGATTTTTTTCAATTCAAATGATATTCGAATGTGTTGGTATAGAAGATAGATGCCCACCTCAAATAGTATTTTGAGAACGGAGATCTACAATCATGTATTTTATTTTGTGTGTTTTGGACAATTTTCAAATGTTTGAAATTACTGGTTGTCAAAGTTCTTTGACACTAGTGTCTAGGTAGAACGTCAATCCTATTTGTCAAGAAAAAACTACGAAAACTTGTAGGACATCTTAGAGTTGACATCTAAATATGTATTTGTTTGGGAATTTGACCCACTCTATCATGAGTGTCATGGGCTTAGTCTTCTTAATTAGATGTCACGTGGCATAAAGCATCTCTTATAACATGACTTTCATTGAATTTTTCGCCAACCAATGTCTTTGTCTAGCTCCATCCCTTGGCTCATACAAATTCTTCATGCTTATTTGAATGTAATATGATGAACATGATTCTATATACTCATATTTCGTTCACACGAATTCTTTATGATTCGAATGTGCTATATTGTCAACATGATACTATACTTATCCTTAGTTCTTTATATGAATTCTTGATGCTTTTTTGAATGTGCTCTATGATCAATATGGTGCTATACTGATCTCGATGTGGTTCCAAATATTTTCTGGCCTGTTGGAGCATAATGGTTTTCTATTTCTGGGTATATTGTGTTCTTCATTCAAGATTGCACTCGAATACAAAGATATGGTTAAAAGGCACTTGTATATTTTATTGTAGGGTTGTGTATTAATGTATTCTTCATCCAAAATTGCATTGGAATAGCAAGAATTGTGTTGATATCAATTTCTACATGGACTCATAGTCAACAAAAAAGAGAGAACAGGGGCGCACAATGGAACTCCTATTTTGGAAATAAACACCAGAATATGTTGAGGCTATAATCTTACATGGAATTTGTATGGAAAAAAATAAATTTTAAGCAATTCAATTGCCAATAATTTATTTGCATGGAAATTATCGTTTAAATGTATTTGACTGATTTAATTTTCAACCTAAAAAATAGTATACTTGTCCATTTTTATTGGTGGGTAGATGAAATAATGTAGATAGATGTGTGTGTGTGTGAGAGAGGGAGAGAGAATTTTCTAGAAAATAAAATTCTACTCCCCCCAAAAGAAAAATGATTTTTTTTTATTTTAAGGAAAATATGATCATGTCATCAAAAGTAGGAATATATTTTTCATGGAACAAATATTAATCAAACAGTACAAAATTAAGAATTTGAATGGAAAAAATACATTTTTCATTATAAAAAAAAATATTGACAATCAAACACACATTTTTATCCTTCTCCTTAAATTTTTAAAGCAACCCATTTGTACAATTTGCATCCAAATAGACATTAAGCTCATGTTTTATTCTCATTTTCTAAAATTCATTTTAACCATATATTTTAAGGATCTCATAACTTTTATTAACTTTTCATTTAAAGGTTTCATCAATTTTTATCATAATCTACTAAAAATCTAAAATTTTGATTAAGTCAAACAAGGGTAAGTAACTAGTGTTTAGGCATAGTGATAAACAATTATATAATATCTATACAACGAGGAAATAGTTATTAATTTAAATTAAATTCAACCATTCATATTACTAAGTTACTGTTTATTTGATTGTTGAAAGCAGGCCAACTCTAATACTCCCTACTGGTATTCCTATACCAAATTTCTCCCACTTCACTAAGAGTTAGATAGAAAGCTCTGCATTTCAGGGCCCATGAGACATCTCTCACATTCATATAAGTTTTATAGTTATTAAGGTGCTTTTCTGGATCGCTTATTCCTTCATACATAGAAATTTTGAAGGTACAAAGTAACTTAACATACGTGCACTTCGCAGCTCTTGGAAGAAGAGAAGGTTATCATCATCGTCATTAAGCTCATATGACCTGCACAGTTAATCAGAATCCTCCTCATCAACGTTATATCGAGGTGGTCTGGAGGTCCTTGACTAATCACTTTCAGCCTCCCCTGACCTTCTCTCTCGCCTATTTCTAGATAGGGATTGTTTGGGGCTCTTCACCTATTTATAGTGCCTGGCCATGGGAAGTGGTTGCTGAGGCCTATTTCTAGGCATATCAGGGCCAATCATATTAAAGACGTTGACGGATCTTTGAGGTCTTCACTCTCACTCGTGTTCAAGAGGAAAATTATCTTCTCCAAAGAGCGGGTCATTTACAAGTTGGCCAAATGTGTAATTTGAGGACACATCCATTCCATCTTCTCTTTCATCAGGCTGGCATCTCTCCTGTGCTTGCTAGAGTGAGCTCTCTGGCTTTGCACTTCCTCTTCATCTTATCAATTGAAAAGGCCTTGTTGAGGCACATTTCGAGGCATTTGATAGCCTCCTTGTCCATACATATTTAAGAGGAGCTTCTGTACGATAACATTTTGTATCGTGATATTCCTCATGTTGGTGGCCATTTCGCTGCTTTTTTGGTAAAGCATGAAATAACCCTTCTACCTCGACGAAGATGGTGATGAGGTCGATTATCCATTGCATGATTTCAGAAGGCTTATCCTTCAAAGATCTTCATTGCTCTTCTCATAGCTGCATCTGCATTACTAGAACGGATTATGGGTAGACGCACCTTTTAAGTAGAGTTTTCTTCAAAATAATCATTTTCCAAGGAATATTAACACCTAAATCAACAGAACAATTTGAAATCACTTATTTCTTAGGGCTTCCACTTGTTTTTTATTTAAGAACAAAACATTTTTCAAGGAAGAAGCTAGAGCACTTTTGTCGATAAACTTTATTCAGAGGATGCTTGTGGTTATAGTGTTGTTCCTGTTGGGAATCTACTTATACATGCACAGCGGAATTTAAAATAATTTTAGATTCCCACCCAATAGATCTCATTGTGTTTGGTTAGGAATTGTGATAAGATTGTACCTTTTGTCAGATCTGCAATCCTTTTGCTTTTCTTTTCGTTCCATCAACCTTGATTTGCCACCACAGCTGTCCAATTGTCCAGCCTCCAACGGTGATCCACACAGAGAATATGATTGCAGTCTCTAGGGTTTTCTCTTGTGCCAGCAAGAATAATGAAAACCTTAATGGACCTCAAACCCTAGTTATGTATTTATATAAACTCAAACAGGCTCGGTCCGGTCCGGTCCAATAATTAATTAATCCAATTAATTAAACCCGGTCCGTGAATTAATTAATCCAATTAATTAATTCAAAAATATAAATAAAAAATTCAATTAATTAATTTATTCAACGATTGTTAAATTAACCAATTGGCAATTTGCAATCTTCCAATTCTCTTTTGTGTGTGACCCATTAGGTTCCCGACCACGATGCCTAACGACGTGAAATATTATTTTGATCTAATCAAAATTGATAAATTAAAACATCCTTTTAATTTATCGTCAATTCACATTCGCCGTCCCTGATTGACATCTAGCAATGTGTCAGGGCAATACATGTGACGGAAAATGTCACGTGGTATGACAAAACCAAATTCGTTCGTTTACCGTGAAACTATAATCCCTTCGTCAATATGATCCGATCAATTACGAGATATGGAGTTGTGTCAATCTCGATCATCGATCATGTCTTTCACTCCACTATTAAGTCAATATAAATCGAAAACTCCTTTTCGACTTATGAGTACACCTTGGCCAAGGATTTCATCATTGACTTAATTGAATGAAACGCAGATCATAATCTCCTACTATCTAAGAGTGACGAATCCTTTATTGATCAATCACAACCTTCATACGATTCTTGACGTACCCGAACGATGTCGTATTTAAAAAAATAATTTCTATTGTGGGTGGTCAAACATGCTCTCATATTTTCTAGACGTAGAAGAAGAAAGTATCATTTTTTTAATCTCATATATATAAGTAGGTTAAAAACCTTTCAAGTTCATACATTTGAGTCTATCAACCAATTAACAATGGATTCAAACTATGTTTAAAGTAGCCTTTGCACTTAACTCTTATTAACCCTAACTCATTTCCACCGTTCATATTGTCTAATGATATCAAAAACTTTTCCCATAGTGCGCGAATTTCAAGATTCGATATAATTTATCTACTCAGTACTTTATAAATACAAGATCAGCAAATTTTTATTTCAACTTTTATCGTTTTAACAATCGAAGAGTTTTTTTTTTTTTTTTTCCTCCCCTTTAGGCAAGCTGCCAACGACCTTTAAAAGGTAGCTTTTTTTTGTGATATTTTTTTTTTCAAGCTAGCCTGCGAGTCACACGGACCAGCTCAAGCTCGGCCCGACGCCCAAAGATGGGGCTCTGCTCGAGTCTCGAGCTGATCCTGCTCGAGATTTTTGCGGGTCGAGCACACATGCAATTCGAGCTCGCGAGCTTATTTGCTATTTCTAATGCAACCATATTGAGCTCCCTTATCCAGAGGAGTTCTATAGTTGCTCCATCACATCATAACCATTGCGTCATGGCTTTTCATTGGAATTTGCATCATAATGAAGCCCCCGTTTGGCCCCCATTATTTCTCATTAAATTAAATTAAATTAAATTTTTCTCTCTCCTATTTTTAACTACACAATTTTCAATAAAATAATATTACACGTAAACCAAAAACTTTTCTTTCTTTTCTTTTCAACCACTCATTTTTCAAAAAAATACTATTCAAAACATTATAATCTCCAACTAATGGGGGATCAAACGGGGGCGAAAAATCATCATTCTAAAAGTTGACAATGAGAAAGTCTAGCCGCCACATTGACATCGGATCTAACGTATCTACTTATATATGAAAATTATTATCGCCACATTTCTTGATCATTTAACTTGATGCTCTTTTTGGTGATTTTCGCTTTGGTTTAGTTTGTTTTTTCGAGGTGTAGGTTGTGGTGGTGGTGGTGGTGGATTTGAGGTCAAGGTAGTGATGAGTTGTAGATTTGATGTAGTGGCGATGATTTAGGTGGTTAAGTGGTGATGGGATGGGGTGGGGTGAAGAATGATTGTATCCAGTTAATTTGGTAATTTGTGACTTATAAAAACTTGTAATTTGCAATTAAATTTGTAGTTGTGGCCTATAAATTGTGTCTTTGTGATTATGGCATTATGTCGTTTGTGAGTAGCATACGATCGTAAGCATAAATTATATGTTATTGTGACTATGACATATTTAACTAAATTATAGATCACAAATTTTATTAGAGGTTATAAAATGTGGTCACCTAATTTTTTAAAATAAGTCCATAATTTTGGAACTCGAGAACATATCTGTAAGAGAGAGAAAGTGGAAAGTGAGATATGACATTGTTAATGAAGATATCCTAACTTGACTACTTTTCCTAAATTTTATTCACAGTAATATCTTAAAACTATATTGAACTATATTATAATATATTAATATGATTTATCACCTAATTTTTGAAATATTTTTTTAAGTTTGATAAATGTAAAATTGTGTAATTCAAATATTGTATTTATGAATTCTTTCCATTTATTTCATAAAATTCTTATTGAAATTATCAAGCCCATGGTTGATCTCCACTTTTCAAACGGGTACTTCAGAAATACCCTTAAGTTTAGGATGTTTATCAAAAATAATTATAAAATAGGTTAAAAAATAAATAAATAAATAAATAAAAATCCCACAATTTATCCAAATTAAGCAAAACCAAAATCATAGAGAAAAGCTTGCATAAATCAAGCCGAAACAAGGTCAACGGCAACTTTGACAACCTTTTATTCAAATTTTTCGTTACCAAATCTGCAAATAATTAATTCAAATCTAAATTTTTGTATTTTTATGATGTTTTATTTAACTAATTCATATTTTATTTGCTTTTGATGTTGTTGAGGTTTCTTTGTTGGACCAAGCTACACCAACATAATGCATGACATGCGGTTTGACAGAAGTACACATAAGTTACAGGGGTCTGCATTTTTTATTCATAGCGGGACTCATAGCAATTGTGAGAGGAGGTCAGTGCTTCTGTCAAGCATTTTCTGTCACTCCGATTTTATCCTTCTTTGTTTTAGTACGTATGAGATTTCATTTTTAAATTAAAATTTTTGAGTTAATATATATTAAAATTCATATTTTTATGAATTGGATTTAGTTAGTATATATGAAAAATCAACTTTGAATCAATTCAAGTGATGCATGCAAAGTGTTTGTGAATGAAATGGTGGTGGAGTAATGCCTCCTGATTTGCCTAGTGGCCTTTAGCTTTTCTGCTATTTCGACGGGCGTGTGTAACTTGAAAAATAAGGGCAGGGCTTTCTCCCCCGTTTTACCTACGGCGTAAGAATCAGTATATGTGTTAGGAGAAAATAAAGTCGGAATTCAGATGGCTAAAAAAAATGCAGTCATCCATACCTGTGTCGCCCTCGTGGGTATTTATAGACGTTGGAAGCCGAGTGGGAGTCGGGTGGTTGTGGTGCCACGTGTCCTCACGTTGGCCTTCCGATTACCTCCACGTTCTGAGCCTCTTAACTTCCTACCAGGAGGTTGTGCTCGTGGTAACCGCTACATAACCTTGTTAATTCATCAGAAATTTTATAGTTAAGTGTTGATATGGCCCTATAGGTAATTTCATACCGGTCGATGGTCTCGCATTGAAGTAGAGTACCCGAGGGTCGATGGTCTCTCGTAGAGGTAGAACACCCGGGGGTTGACAGTATCTCGTAGAGGTAAAGCACCCTCGGGGAGTCGATGGTCTCTCGTAGAAGTAGAGCACCCCGGGGGTCGGTGGTCTCTCATAGAGATAGAGCACCCAGGGGGATCGACGTTCTCGCGTAGAGGTAAAGCGTCCTCGATGGGTCGATGGTATAGTGTAGAGGTCGAGTGCCCCCAGGGGTCGACAGTCTCTCGTAGAGGTAGATCGCCCCCGGGGGTCGATGGTCTCTCGTAGAGGTAAAGCGCCCAGGGGTCAATGGTCTCTCGTAGAGATAGAGCACCCTCGGAGTTTGGTGGTCTCTCGTAAAGCTAGAGTGTCCTCGAGGGGTAAATGGTCATGCATAGAAGTAGAACAACTAGGGGCTCGACGGTCTCACATAGAGGTAGAACGTCCATGGGGGTTGATGGCCTCGCGTGGAAGTAGAACGCCCATTGGGGGGTCGACGGTCACGTGTCAGCATATAATGCTTTACCTCACTCGTTATCGCATACGGTTATCTACGCCATCCAATATCAGTGAAAATGTAAATCCAAATATGAGAATGAAAACATTAGCTTTCTCTGTTATTTTTTTTCAAAAAGGGAGTAATCTATTCCATTTGAATTCTTTTGAATCAATTAAAGAGATTTATATGTGTGTTTATGAAAATTAAATATGAATATGAGTTCAAACCCTACTTTAAATTAAAAAGGGAGATAATATAACATCATATTTGACCTTCGCATATGAAATAGAGTGGTGAAATTTAAAAGTATCATAATTTTTTTTTTATAGATAAAATTAACGTCTCCATTTATTATAGAGAAAAATTGGAATAATATAACGAATATAAAAATGATAAAATGACTGAAGTTGTTGTCCAATAAAAATCTTAGAAACACACTAAGAAAATACCAAATATCAAAGACGGCCACATTTCTTCTTATAACAAACCCTATCAATGTCTCCCTGTCTCGTTGCCTCTGTGTGGCGAACACCAACACCATGGGTCTTTTACAATCTTGCCCAGTTCGTCTTAAATCTCGAGCCTCAAGGTAATTTCTTAACTCTTATTTATGATCTCCAATTCTTTTCTAATCTCATCTAAAATTGAAGCCATTTTCATTTTTGAGACTGCTGACTTGGTTTTAGCTTTAATTAGGTCAGATTTGACTTGTGTCTTATAAAACTCTGAGTTCCTATTTGGGCTATATTAAAATGAAATTTTGGGACAAGGTATTTTTAAATAATGATTTTTTGAAAAGAATAATGTTATTTGCAAACGCTCACTATCGCGATCGTCCTACGTGACATATAATTAGGTCAGATTTGACTTGTGTCTTATAAAACTCTGAGTTCCTATTTGGGCTATATTAAAATGAAATTTTGGGACAAGGTATTTTTAAATAATGATTTTTTGAAAAGAATAATGTTATTTGCAATCGCTCACTATCGCGATCGTCCTACGTGACATACATATGACGGTTAATGATTTGTTATATAAAATAACAAAAAATTATCACATTAATATATCAAATTATTAACCTCCACATGTATGTCATATAAGACGACTACGACATCAAACGACTGCAAATAACATTACTCGTTTGAAAAATGTGTGATTGATAATAAGAAAAAGTTTTGAGTTTACTTGTAACATTATTTTATGAAAAAAAAAAGAAAATGAGTTTAAAAAATGAAGTCTAAACAGCAGCTAAATTTGCTCATTGTGCATATATATTGAATTTTGGTAATGAAAAAAATTTGTTCTTTGATTTGGGCCAAAGCTAAAACTGATTTAATAATGAAATAAGTCATTTGTACAATGAATTTGTACAACATGCTAGACAATGATGTAAGTATCAAAAAAGTGTTGATGGGAAAGATAAAGTATTTTTCAAACTGTCCAATGATAACTTGCCACGTAGCATGCTGTCAAATTTATTGTAAAAATCATTGTACAACAAGCATGATTCTTTAAGAATAGGTTTGGGTCAATTTGGTTTGACATTTAACCAAATAAACTTGATTGTTTTTGGTTCCAGGTTTAGTCCGAATAAGACCAAACCCAACCCTTATTATTATTTGTTTTTTAACAATCAACAGGAACACATCACATTACTACTAAATCAATGCAAACCATGGTTGAAACAAAATGCAGAATTAAATCCACAGCGTGTCGACAAGTACTAAAAGCTAACGTCTCACGAGAAGCAATAATGTGGACAAATTTATTTTGCTCGCATAGAATAAGCTTGCACGAGCCATGGAAAAATGATGCGAAAGAGAAGTAATTTCCGACTACCCATGCCTATAAAGGACTTCTAGAGAACCACCGGGTGATCATCGCTAGACTTTGTTCCGGTTTAAACCTTGATGCTCCATGTCCTGCACCCTGCAAAATAAAAAAACAAACTTTTATTTCTTGTTTTTCTTCCAAAATTGTGCGAAATGACACATTACAACTTGTCTTGCCTTGAGTGTCGCAAATGTGAGATGGAAGTTATTCTTCTTGTACTTCTCCGTAAATCTACAAGGAGTAAAGAGCGTTGCAATTTTTTTGAGAATATACCATGCAATATTTATATAAAATTATCAAGAACAAGAAACTTACCCAGCAACTTGGCCATTAACAAGCCAAGCTCTCCAGTTGTTATCAATAGTCACATTAAGAAGGGGGATCCAACTTAAAGGACCCACATATGGTGCAGCCATGTCATGATCACCACTGGAAAGAAAAGAAGCATAATTAGACAACATATACCAAATTTACGCATTTGCATAGTTACATTTTTGGTTTCATGCTCTTCCAATAACTGTAAACTGACATGTATATTTCGTTGATCGATTAGATTAAACATTGAACAAATTAAGTCAAAATTTATATTTAAGAAAGAAATTAATATGACTTACTTGAATACCAAAACATTGGCTCCTTTCTTGGTGAAACTTTTATGATATTCAAGAGCACCTTCTACATTCTGTTCGTAGGGTATTCCGTAATCACACATTGTCCAATTTTTTACCGTTCCCTAGTGATCAATTTAAAAGATTAATGTAAATATTTTGATCATGTATACTGGTAATACATACTAAATCTTTGACATTTTTTCTATTTAATGTACCTTTCTAACATGAAGAGCTTCTTGAACAGTCGGATCATTTGCCCAATATTCAGATACTGCATAATCTATTTCCTGTACAAAAGAAACATGATCATGAGAAACTGAGCATGCATGACTAAGATCGAAAGAGTAAAATAAAAAAGTTATCTTTAAGCTTCTTATCTACGAAAAATATTATTATTAAGTTTTCTTTAGAAGAATAACTTTGAAATGAACGTGTACGAATATATAAATAGAGGATTAATTAAGTTACATGACACTTTGCTTCTTCTGTTGGGAGGGCGAGATGGTTATCTGAATTGTCTATCGAGAATGTTTGCTTCCATCCAAAATCACCTGGTTTCGATGCGCTATCATCACATTTTGGATACAAAATGTGAACTTTGTTTACATAGCGTAGACACTGCAATATTTGATGATACAATGGACATTGTTTAGTGTTTACAACCATAATAAATGTTGGAGATGAAAAATAAAATAAGATGCAAAATGTTACCTCTTGGATTTGTTGAATGGCATACGAACATTCCAAATTATTTGGATCATTATTGTAATATTTTCCATCGCAGCTTTGTTTTGCTAACTGAAATTGTATCAATTAATTACACGAGCACAAGATACAATATGCTACATTTTATCATCAAAATAATTGAATAATAAAGATTACCTCATAATATTCTTTAGATATAAGGGCCATGCCATGAGCATATGGAATTCGTGCATTAAAATCAATGTTTGGATCTGTTAGTCCGTTGCCAATAATGTATCCCTATTTCCAATTCCAAAAGTACTCAATCATTAACACGAAATATATACGTTATAGCATTAAGGAGAAATTCATATATTTATGTGAGCTAATCAAATACTTGGAAGGCCATTTGTGGCTGAAGTTGTGCTTCGTTTCCTGCATTACAATCAATACTAACAACTCAATCAAGCTGGTTGGTTGGTGAAAAAGAAATTATTCAGGAAAAAAAAAAATATTTTTTAGTTTTTGTTTTTCATTTTTTGTAAATTCTACCTCGTACTATTTCCATGGAAACCATGGGAGCTAGTTTGCCTCCATATGATTCACCCGAGACATATAAATGATTTTTGATAAACTTAGGATGATTCAATAACCACTGCATAGCATAATCACAATATATTGTTAGTTCACTAATCCGAAAATAAGGTGGGAAGTGCATATAGGTGCGAATGTGCAAGGACTACTAGTAAGTTCCACATAGTACTTCATTTCTCTATAGCTTCAATTTCCACCTAGGAATAAAACATCCATGACTAATAATGTCAACCTACCTTCCTAAGAAATGCATAAAGATCTTTCGCTGTTGTGATGTCCGTTGGATCGTAACTTTGTGAAGTGTTTACATAAGAATATCCAGTACCAACAGGCGCATCTATGAAAATAATATTGGCAACCTGAAAATAACATAACAATATTACAATGGTAAAGAGCTATGGAAAACATACATACATACATATATGACTGAAAAATGCATGGAAGGAGAGATTTTTCTACCGCGTTCCATGAATATGAATTTAGGAGAATAGATGGTAAGCCTCCATGATAATTGTCAATATCAAAAGTACATGGACCTGCACACTAGCTCATCAGTTGGTGTGACAATAATAGTAATAATATTATAAATTATAACTCGTGATATCAACATAATAATATTCAATTTTAAAGGGCTACAAACGTAAAAAGAATAAAAAATAAAAAGGTAAAATAAATAGGATTATGGAAATTTTCTCTTTTCAATATCATTTTTCAAAAGATGTAACATAGGCCAGCCCAAATCGAGCCTAGATCCGAAATCTTAAATTGGCCCAACATCGTACCCAATACATAATTGCATATATTCGTAAGCCCATATCCATAATGTGTAACTCGTCAGTCCAATTAAAGAACCGGAAATCCAAAATTAACCTTTTCATCCTCAAATTTTACATTGTTGTCCTAATTTCCAAAAATTGAGAAATTGAACAATAGAGTTTTCGTCTCATGATTTCCACTTTAATTTCTTTATTTTATTGTCCATAAATATTTTTAAATTTTATTAACTATAATTCAAGCGTGGAAAACGACTTCCACTAACGTGTCGTCATATAAACCTTTTAGGCCTTGTTTGATTCTTTTTTCCTTAAATAAATTTTTTATATCTTTTTTAACTATACATTCTTCAATAAAATAATATTTAATTTATTTTTTTATTTCTTTATATATTTTACAAAATCTCATTAATTTCCAGTAAAAAACTAATAAAAAATGCAAAAGGTTGCCTTCATTGGACCGCCCTCACCTACTCAAATTTATTGACACCATCACCTATAATTATGCGGGGCCCACTCTATAGAAAAGTCCAAAAATGATAACTTTCCTTGTCAGAATAATGCAACAATTTCAGACATGGGACCACAAATTATGATAATGGAAATGGAAAATGTGCAACTAATGCATCCAAAGAGACGTGTAACTTTAAAAAACATCTGTAAGTAAAAAGTGTAATGCTATAAGTAAAAAATAATTTAAAAATAAAAACTCCGTAATTTTTTTATTTTAAAATACTTTTTTTTTTTATGTATATAGTGTATAACCAAAAGATTATTAAGCCTTTGTACGATTTCCTTTTTTCATCAAAATATACTATTAAATAGTGATTTAATCACATTTTTCAATAAAATAATATTACATACAAATAAAAAAAAATTCTTATTTTTTAACAGTACATTCTTTACATGACATCATTTGTGAACTGTATTTTTTGATAAAAATGAAGCTCAAATCATATAGAGATGTGCTACACGGGCCCCACAACACAGTGAAAGTTATACATGTATAGCACCAAAGGTGCTGTACAAACAGCTTCTTCCAATCATACTCACTAATCACTTAACTCAATATGGTGTGCAAAACAGTCTCTAAATGACACTATTTGCAAAATACATTTTTTCTTTTCTTTTTAATTATACATTTTTTAATAAAATAATATTGCACGTAAATTTAAAATTTTTTCTTATTTTTTAATTACATATTCTCTATCAAATTATTATTTCCAAAATATATTTTTTGCAAAAAAAAAAAAAAAAAAAAAAAAATGAACATCCCCATTTGGAGCTCATTTAATGAGGCTTTTTTTTTTTTTTTTTTTATTTTAAAATAAATAAAATTTTTAAAAAAAAAAAAAAAAAAATGAACATCCCCATTTGGAGCTCATTTAATGAGGCTTTTTTTTTTTTTTTTTTTATTTTAAAATAAATAAAATTTTTAAAAAAAAAAAAAAAAAAAATGAACATCCCCATTTGGAGCTCATTTAATGAGGCTTTTTTTCTTTTCTTTTTTTTTTTTTTTTACAAAATCTCATTAATCTACAGTATAAAAAAAACTAATAAAAAAGTGCAAAAGTTTGCCTTTCTTGACACCATTACATAAAATATCATGCCAAGGACAATTTTTGAAAAATAAGGTGAATTAGGCCTCGTTTATCCCTCATTTTTTAAAATGAAAATGAATGAAATAATATATTTTTTTTGAAAAAAAGTAATTGAAAAAGATGAAAAAAATTTCGATTTACGCATAATGTTAATTTATAAAAAATTGTGTAATTAAAAATAGGGAAAAAAATTGAAATATAATATAATGGAACCAAACGGGGCTTATGTATTGTGCCAACCCCTATTTGAGTAGCAGGGCCCGTGAATTATATGGGGAACAAAAGTCAAAAAAATGATACGTGAGGACCACAAACTACGAAAATAGTAATGGAAAAGGACATGACTGCTCATCCAGGGCCAGTGTAGCAGAGCTAGAAATAGTATTTCTAGCACAATGGAAAATGTGCACATTGTGGGGCCAAGGAGACGTATAACTTAAAAACCATTTGTAAGTAAAAACTTATAAGTAAATTTAACTGTAAGTTAAAAATACTTAAAAGTAAATAATAACTTCAGTAAACATACTACACTAGTTTCCTCTATGATCGTATCTCACTTATTTCTATAATGTGTACAAACTCGCTCGCTCGCTCGTAGACTCTTGTAGGCTCTAACATTTTTCTCACTCGCTCGTATGACTCTTGTAGGAACATCGAATTACAGCATATTTGGTGGAGATTAAAATCAAATATTTAGGGCCTGTTTGAGCCACATTATTCTAAAAAAATACATTCTTAAACAGTGATTTGATATCATTTTAACAATACATTTTTCAATAAAATAATATTACAAACAAATAAAAAAAATTTCTTTATTTTTTAACCACACATTTCCTATCAATACACTATTCAAGAATGCATTATTACCAAAATAATGTGGTTCAAATACCCTCTTAGTAAATTTTGATAAAAAATGATGAAATGTACCGTTGAAAAGTAGTAAATTCCATAAAGTATGTTACTAAAATTAGTTTTTGAATGGGGGAGAGATTACCAATATCATAAACGACACCAAATAAACCAGAGCAACCAGGTCCGCCGGTCAACCACAGCAAAAGAGGGTCCGAGCTAGGATTGCCCTGGGACTCAGTGAAATAGTAGAATAGCTGCACTTCTTCATTTTCTCCCACGCCAATGTATCTAATCAATAATTTGAATATGAAAACAAAGTAAAAATCTCGTCTCACTGTGGATCTAAAGGTAGACGAAGAATGAATCAAGGAACTAACCCGGTTTCGAGCTTGAACGGAAGAGTACCGGAATAACCCGGAAGAGAATTGATTATCGCTTGTGATTCTCCATTCTTGAAGAGTAGTAGAGGAATAAGAAGAAGAAGTAGTCCATACAACCCTATCGAATTCATTATAATCAACACCAGAAATTAAATTGCTGGTGAACCTATCAATCTATATATGTATATATTTACAAGTAGACTGAGACAAGTAAAAGATAACGTCACGTGATTCTTGCTACCAATAAAATAATAGTACTACAAACTTCGATCACAAATTTGTGGTAGGTACACCGGTGGATAACATTAAATTTGTCGTGTTGGGTATCGGTATTGAGAAATATTTATTAACTCGGAATCACAAACAAGTGGTATATCACATAATTTTTAAATGAGTAATGCTATCCGTAGTTGTTTACTGTGGTAGTCGTCTTACGTGGCATACACATGATAAGTAATTATTTGATATATTAATGTTGTAGTTTTTTATTTATTAATGTATAAAATAACTACCTGCCATGTGTATGTCACGTAGGACGACTGCTGTAGTGAGCGACTGCAAATAATATTATTCTTTTTAAATTGGGGGAGATATCTAGGGGTTTTGATAGCACCCTAGGAAGAAGGGGGCCCGCAAGTAATTACATAATCATAGCTCCTTTTTCTATGAGAAGACTGTCAATCGAGATGTCAACCTTAGATGTGTGCATAGCACAACTTCTATCTTAAACCAAAAATAATAATAATAATAATAAGTAAATAAATAAATAAATAAATTGTGATGGTCTAGAAAGTAATGTGAGAGATTTTTATTGGATGGAAAATTTTTGATGATTATTGATTTTAATTACGGTATTTTTTTATTGATTTAAATTTTACTAAAAATTAGTTTATACATATATTATTTGATCAATGACACTTCGCCTTATCCGGAACATGGTTCGATTATCTAAAAATTACGAGTCCCAAGCAAGCTGTTTGCATGCGTATAGGTCGCTAGCAAATCTCTTTCTTTTTGTTGACAAAATAATTATTTAATCAGACTTCCCGTTTTGGGGAAAACTCAGAAATCTTTTTTTTTTTTTTTTTAACGAGGTGTCCCAGCTTGCGCCAGATTATATTCTCGTTCCTGAACTTCCGGCCCCTCAGCAGCTCAGGGAGGTAAATTGCGGGATGTGCTCTTGTTGGTTCCCAGCTTCCCACACGACTTTTACTCCTTCCCCAAAGGGAGCCTTCTTCCATAGTGATTAATCCACCAATAATTCCTCCTTTTATTGGATCAAAGGTTTCCACCAGGAATCGAACTCTCCACGCTTGATTTCAGAGCCCCTCAATGTGATTGTTCCACCAACTTGGATGTGCCCCGGGAGGCGAAAACTCAGAAATTGTTATTTGTTGGGCGTGTTGATCATATGTTTTAATTCTAATAACTAGAGGGAATCACGGTTTTAATATTTTATTATCGTTAATTGGGTGGGTGATTATAAATTTTATTCAAAAATCAGGTGTCGAATATATATATATATATATATATATATATATAATACAATCTTGATCTCCTAAACGTGTGCCTAGCTTATCCTAAACCTTATTCTAAGCCTCAGTTGGCAATTAATTTAAAATCAAAAGAGAGTAACTGATAGCGAAAAAAGATACTCTCGCGCGTGTGGGATCAAGGATTATTTTAATCGCGGGGCTTCATTCTCTATACGTGAAAGGGCTTGTATAAGTGACCACCAATTAAATTAAATTAAAAAAATTAATCATTTAAAAATTGAATGAAGATAAATCACAAAAAAGTTTCAATTCGAGTGGCTGTCATTTTCTCCTATGCTCTTCCATAATTCAATTGATGATCGAGCCAAAGTATTAAAACATATCGCAATCAAGTGGTCCAAATTAGTACCTTTTCTTGTCTTCTACCAATTCTTATCTTCCAGTCATTTTTCAATAAGATTGGAGCAAGGGTTGCCGTTTTCTTCGTTTCTTGGAGATATGCGATTAATTTATTCATTTTGAGATCATTTTAGGCTTCTTTTCCAAATTTTAAGTTGATCTTAAATTGAATATTTCATCCATTTGCCCATTTTGTAGAATCCATGTAGAATCCCGAATTTTTTTGATTAATTCGTATATATTTTATTTACCATTTAATAGGAATGCAATGTTTGGTTAAGTCCTCATGCAAGTTAATTGATTATCTATATAGTTGTTTTAGATCTATATGGATATCTTATTAGTTGAGGGACCGAAGTGAAAATAAATATCAAATTCTTTCATACTTTATTAAATGGGTCAAATAGTTAATTATTGAAGGAGTTAGAATTACCTACCAATATTGGGTTCATTTTAAAGCTCGTAATAAATGGCGAATTATTGACTCGGGAAGAATTTAATTTGTATAAGTTAAACTCGAGTTATAGCCAATTAAGAAAAACTACATAGTTAATAATATTAGTTGTCAATTCGGACTAAATTACTATATCAATATTAGACTCATTGGATAACTCGTAATTAATTGTATATATTATACTCGAGAAAAAGTCGTTTTAGATAAGTCAATACCAAGAAATTATCATTAAAAGAAGTTGATAGAAGAAAAAGAAAATTAGTTTTCAACTTAATTAAAGTCTTCGAATGAAATCGCGCTGTAGCCAATTTTTTTTGATCTTGTAATTGTGTATCTTTGTAGGCATGGTAGGTAAGGTAGGTTTTATTTTAATATTTGTTTGCTTTGATTTTGGAGAAAGAAAATGGAAGATTTTACGTCCTTGCCTTGATTTTGGGGAGTTGTCAATTAGTTGTAATTTAATATCATTTAAATACTTAGATTTTTGGGAATTCATAAGAGGAGCATATCACGTGAATTTGGATTTTTAATTGGTTTTAATATTGGAATAGAATAGGAATTATGTGTGCAATTCATACACTTTTTCACATGTCCACAGAATATGTGTCTCTTGCCAAAAATCTAATAGGGAATCTCCAAATTAGTTTATATCAATTGGGGAATTGGACCCTTTGGACGGAATTTTTGGGGGTAATTAACCCGAATTTTTGTGATTGTTCTAAAGTGTTCACACCACACCACTTTTGTTCTACTATATATATGACATAAGACCTTAAGCATTTTACAATTAATTCCTCATTCTGCAGTACGCTTTAGTACGTCCACTATCTCTCCTTCTTTAAAATATTCCTCCATATTATTAAGATTTTTTTAAGGCTTTGGAATTGTAATCACGTTTTTTGCAAATTTTGTGCTCCACTTTCATCTTCAAAGGGTGAGATACTCAGTGCTATTAGTGATTTTTCCATATCTTTTCAAATGCATTATTATGTATGAATTTAATTATTTCAATTCAGGCTCCTTCGGGAGAAATCGTGATATATTTTAAGGCACAATTTAGCTTTCACGTTATTTTATAGAGCTTGCTAGAATTATCATTTGTCATGGTAAGATAATTCTCATTGTATATTGGTAAGAGAATTTATTTGTAATTTCATATTTGACTTGAATGTAGAGTAGCAAATATCTCATTGAGTATAATTCGTTATACTCATCCCCTTTATTTACAATTTTCAGGTAAGATTTAATATGCTAGACGGCAGTGGATGAATTTGTTATTGGACCAACGAATTCTCGTCATAAATACTTTAACTTTCAGAAACACTAGAATTTTAATAATAATGAATTTTTTTTTATTTTTTTTTTACTCAATTGTGAGTACATTAAAAATTTCAATTAGTTCTAATTGTTCTAATAATGTTTGATGAATGATATGTTTTCAAACGTTCCGCATATTTTAAATTTATCTTTTAATTAAATGTTATTCAATTTTTTTTTATAGAATTTCTCGTTATATTAAAACTATTTATTTCAAGCCATTTGATATTTTCATGTTTCGTAACGTTTTGGGTTATTAAAATTCAGGCGTTACAATTCATGAAAGGCATAATTAATATTGATTGTTTAACATTAATTTAAATTAAAATTAAACTTTAATCCAAACCAAATAAGCTCTAAGATAAATCAAAATAAAGTTGCACAAATCTTCACAATTTTATGCCTTCTTTGAACTCGTGTCTTCTCAGTTCATGTTGCAAAGAATGGCTGTCGTCTTCTTCCATAATTCAATTGATGATCCAACCGAAAAACTAAAACTAATCACAATCAAGTGGTCTAAATTAATTCCATTTTTTGTTCTCTTCCAAATCCTATGTGCCTGTTATTTCTCGACAAGATAGATTTAAAGTCCGTTTGGTGCACATTTTTTAGATGAAAATGCATTTTAAACATCATATCGCGGGTCCCCCATTAAAGTGTAGAAGTCAAAAAGTGTGTGCTGATGTGACGGAAAAAAATGCATTTTTAGCTCCAAAAATGAGTACCAAACAGGGGCTTAATCCCCTGCTCGCCCCCACTTAAACCCACTAAATATATTACATAACCATACATTAGTGATCTGAAAGCAAGTAGAGAAAAGAGGCAAATCGACGATTTTTCCTTCGCAAGCCCGTAGAAAATTTTATTCTAAAGAAAAGAATTTTCAAAAACCCCGTTAATTAAAAAAAAAAAAAAAAAAATTAAAAAAAAAAGATTTTGACAAAAATTTGACCATCTTTAAAATGAGTAAAATAACAATTTTAAATTTCCCATATTAAATAATTAAACCAAGAAAGCCCAAAAAATTAGTGTAAGGAACGAACAAAATTATGTCTTCTTTCCAACCCCATCCACAAATAACAAATCCTTTGCCCAACCACCAGTCAAACCAACCAAAGTCTACCCTCGCTCACGACTAGTCACAATCATAAAACGTCACTATCACAAATTTACAAATTTTATAAGTTACAACTTGTTCATAAGCTCTGTTTGGTCCCCATTTGTTGAAAATGAAAATGGTTAAAATAGTGTTTTTTTTGAAAAATAAGTAGTTAAAAAAGAAAGAAATATTTTAGATTTAGGTGTAATATTATTTTATGAAAAATTGTATGATTAAAATTATGAGTGAGAAAAATAAAATGTAATGGAATGGAAATTAATAAGGGCAAACGGGGGCTAATTCACAATTTATCAATTTTATACATCATGACTTATTTCTCGATCACAAATTATCAATTTTATAGGCTACTAGGGGTGGACGCGGGTCGGTTGGGATCGGTTCTCTTTAGAATTGAATCGAACCAAAATTTTCGGGTATCTAGTAAATGGAACCGTCGGGTCCAAATATAATTATGGAACCGTTCGGGTTCGATTCCGTTCGATTCTGTACTATAATTAAATTTTTTAAAATTTATAACAACATTATATAAATATAACTAATGATACATTCAATGGTTTTGAAATGCTATAAACTAGTAGACTACTTTGTTCAAATGATCGTTACGGTCAAAGTTTCGATCGACGGAGGTCGCAACTTCGATCGGAGGTCACAGTATCGGTCGACGATTGTATAGGTTTTGAAATGCCAGCGAGGCTACGAGCGTGAATGCGAGAGTCGAGACAACGTTATGCACTTTAGTATAGGTGTTTAGAATTATTTAGTGGATTGGATCTTGTTGGGCTAAGAAATGAAACAATAAAATGGGTAATGGGACCAAAAATTAAAAAATTAGAAATGAAACAAATTATTGAGCCAAAAATTTGGATTTACAAATTTTTAATTTGTTTAGAAAAAATTAAAATTAAAATAATTTGATTTATTCAATATAAAAAAAAATTAGAAATATTCGGTTCTTACTCTAGAACCGAGAACCGAACTGTACCCGTCGATTTTCAATTCAGATACCCGTTCGGGTATTTAATTTGACAAGAACCATCAGGTTCGGTTCAGTTCGATTCGATCGGTTCGGTTCGGTTCGGGAGATTTGCCCAATCCCATAGGCTACAACTTATTTCATGGTCACAAATTAATTGATCGCAACTTATTTTTGATCACAAGATTATCAAATTAATTAGTCACGACTTATTTATCGTTCAAGAAGGCACAAATGCAAAGTTATAATTACAAATTTAGTCACAAATCACACATTTTTTAAATCAAATATTATTTATTGACTATAATTTTTTCATTTTATTCGTCACAATTACCCAATAGTTGATCACAGCACTACAATCACAACCACAACCTCCAACACACAACTACCACCACCATCACCTCCTTCAATGAACACAACCATTGTTGCCGCCCGGACTAGTGTTTGCCGCTGCGCAACGGGGATTGACCTGTCTGGTCAGGTCGCAGTGGTCGAGGGGGCAGTGCCCCCTGTGGGGGCTCAGGGGCAACGCCCTCGAAAAAGAATTTTATTTTCAAAAGTCTTTGAATAGGTATATCTGTTCGTTTTTAACAGTCACTTCCAACAGATGTATGCAAGAATTTCAAGGGACACACCTATTCAAACGGTTGCCTCAATTTCTATAAATTTTGGGCGAATTCTCGTTTGCAAAATACGTTAAAAAAATTATTCTTCTCTCTTTCTCTTGGCATCAATCAGTTCTTTTCGAATGTCTTCTTGGTTTGATCAAATAGTCACAATTTAAATCAAACGCCTCCATTGTATTTTGAGAGAGATTTTCTATCATACTCCAGTTGTGACTTTGTTGGATAGGGGAGAAACATCTCTTAAAATATAAAATTTTTTCGTGCCTTGGAGTTCATTAAGTTTTCAGATTTTCCTACATTTTTCTCAACATATTCATCCTTTAAAACAATTTCAACACTCCAATTCTTTCTTAATTCTTCTTATTAAAAAATTCTTATATGATATAACCCCGTTACGGTAGTCTACATCATAACCATCACGTTATCCATTTTAAAAGGATTTATAAGACTTGTTTTAAAAGTTACCCTTCAACATCCATTTATCAAGGGTAAAACAAGAGTCAACGATTCCCTTACATTGCAATAGCAAAATACTGAGTTCCCCTTTCCATGGGAGTTTTTTGAGTGAAGCTCCAAGTAAAATCTACACACTAACTAACCTAACAAATAATACAAAACAAGGTAGAAAATCCACTAATGGAACTGATTATAAGACAACCTAAAGAGTGTCGATTATTGTCATGGTAACTATCCTATGACCACGACCATGACAGCATGTATCGGAGAACTCATCAGATGGTGTTTGGTTAATGCCAATCCAGAACTTCAGAATTTGGATCAAATTAGGACAAAATTATAGGGAGAGTAAGTTGATTATATTTCTCTTTTCATAATTTAGGTAAATAAACTACGGAATAGCATATTGACATTTTGGGTAAAATACTCAAGTCACAATTTCTCATCCTCATCACCTTACTAACATTCTAGTAAAATACTCAGATTTGCAAATCAAACTTCAAGTCTTCAACAACCTATTTTCCCGTTCTACCTTAGCAATTTAATTTGAAAATATATCAAGGGATGAGAGAGACTAGTTTAATGGATTAAATTATAATAAGAAAAGTACTCCTTTTCATTTCATTTTCCCCATAATAATTGATCTGATGCCACAAGTTTTCCATGGTCAAGGATCAGACAACTGAAATCCACAGGAACTGCACTACTCCGTAGCTTAAGGAAACAGGCTGTGTTTAAAAATCACCCCAAGAGCTGCTAATGTCACTATCGAGCTTTTTCTTTGGAAAGCTCCAACTAAGATGACAAATTCTCCTTCATTATTCATGATGATCATACCCCCGGAGCATTCGATTGGGAAGCCCCTGGAACTATGCACATAAGTTGCCAAAACAGACCCGTCCCACTCAATAAATTCATAAATCTTAAAACAGAAAATTCTTTCGAGATTCCTAAAAATATAGGAACAAAGATCTAATGATAATAACGAGCACAAAAGTTTAGAAAAGTATAGATGAACTTTGTTCACTCACTTCCTAAGGACAAAAAGGATTTCCATTCATCTCCGTAACCATAAGCAAAGTTTTGAACTCTTGCGCATGTGCTTCCGCAGGTTCTGCATGTTCTCCAAGAATTGATGCAGGTCAGTCTCACCCTTAGCGTGAGGAAAGGAAACGCTGATACAAACAATAAAGAATGACAAAGTCCAACTCCGTCTCTAGTCATTATATCCATCTCTCGTGAAGAAAATAATAAACTATGAAAGAAAAAGAGGAGAAGCAACTGGCCTACAAGACATTATCATTAAGGCAACAAAGTTTAACCTTGCCAACATGATGCAAAGGGAAAACAAATCAACATACGTACGATATGATTTCTCATTTTTTATTTAACTTGTAACTAAATGACTTTTTTGAAGCTAAAAAATGAATCCAGATATTTAATATTGACAAGTAAAAGGATAACTGAAATCAACTAGTTCAAGTTTCTACAATTCGGAACAAGTCAAGCATAAGACAATGAAGACAAGACATTCAAATTACTCTGTTACACATGAAGAAAGTTGGATAGATGATAATCGAATTTCCCATGACCGGAGAGCAGTGTCCGCTGAACAAACCATTTCAGAGCGAAAGACAACCTATGATGCTCATACTCAGGTATGGGTATATATCTAAGTGTCAAATCTTTTATTTTCTAAAATGTAGAGTACGATAACATAGCTAAAAAGAGTCCAAATTTCGGACACGAATACGTGGATACATCTTTTAAACTTCAATTTTTTTTACTAATTCAAGATCACATTTTGAATAAACCAAAATAAATTATTCAGAAGGAAATGGGTATTGAATAAGGAGTTAAGACGAATAAAATAGAATTTTGGGATTTAATTTTCAATTATGGAAATTATTAAATGCTATATAAAATAAAAAATGAGGGATTTGATTATAATTTGAACTTAGTGGAACACCGAATAGCACTATATGGAACCCATTTTTATTTTAAACAAAACAAAATCCTAAATCACCATTAGAGAGAGGGAAAGAAGGAAAAAAAAGAAGAAAATGGGAAGAAAAAGAAGGGAAGAACTAGCGTTGCTGCCTTTCTCCACCCTCTCGACGACGACGCTAAGCTTATAGAGAGCGAAAAAGAGGAGAGAAAAAGGGAAAGCAAAGGGGGGGAAAAAGGAAAGAAAGAAAGAGAAGCAAAAAAGAACGAAGTGTCCGCTTGAAATTTGGAGGATCCAACACACATCTCATACCCATGCCAATGTCGTGTCGCGTCCAACACGGGCACTACGACTATTTTGAAGGGTCCGAGCATTAGAGAAAACCATGCAAACGTTGTATCAGTCCATTCAACTTAACAAATAAACAACCCTTCGAAATCCCAACTTATTTTCAAGCTAGCCATGCATGCTGGTGTGTTATTGCAGCTAAAGTTGAAAACCCAGGACTATCTAAAAATATTATGTTGGATATTGGTTAAATAAATCGAGAATTGAAAATCGATTAAAGTGACTTCGTATCGACTTCGGCCAAATACTCAAAAGCTCGACTCAATCCGTTTAGGCAAAATTGTTTGGTATATTTGGCATTTCGAAAATCAATATCGGATGAATGAGAAATTACGAAAAAGGACGAAAATCAGTGAATAGACACCTTTTCATAAAGGCCATTAGTGAATAGACACCTTTTCATAAAGGCCATTAGTGAATAGACACCTTTTCATAAAGGCCATTAGTGAATAGACACCTTTTCATAAAGGCCATTAGTGAATAGACACCTTTTCATAAAGGCCATTAGTGAATAGACACCTTTTCATAAAGGTGCATTGTTTAGAAAGGGTGCATGGTTTGGCCTCAACCATTTCGTCCACACCCTTTCATGGTCTATAAATAGGACCCTTTGGGTGTCCTATTCCTCACAATTTGATATGCAAAACGTCTCTCATCCTCTCTTATATCCAAAATCAAAATCATTTCATTTATTTTGATTTTCTTTCATTTCATCCTTGGAGTACATAAGCCTAAATTTGGTTTGTTGTACTTGTGTTTTGGAGTGCTACAAATACAAGTGTAGCCGTTGTATCTTGGGAGTCGATTGCCGAAATCCGTAGGCACCGTTGCGGGGCAAATTCGACTTAAGGACAAAGAGTCCAACTCTTGCCTCGGTTTTGTCCCTACTTTCTTCTTCTTCTTGTTTGTGTTTTCTTTGCCGTTACTCTGTCCAATTTTCGGCACGGATTTACAAACCATCATTATACTTATTTTGGCGTCACTATTCACAAAATTCATCCAACATATTATTCATTCAAGCCAACCTACATATGAAATAAGGCATCTTAGATTCCATACTTGATCAGCAGTAGCTAGTGTATGTTATGGAACCTTAGTTTAACAAAGGGGTGTCATGATCCTCAGCTGCAGGAGCATTTTCTGGAAGGATTTCAGCATTGGAGATGACATAATTTGCGCCATGACTTCCCATGTCCACATCAGGTGCCACAGAGGGTTCTAAGGCTCTAACAACCAGCTAACAAATGCAAAACAGAAACTATGATTAAAAATTCCAGTCAGACAAGCCTATCTACACACAAGAAACTGAGTGAGTTGATATCATCATATTGGTGACATGATCGACAGTCAAGGATCATGGTGACAATTGACAAACGTAACTTGTGAGCAAAAGATCCGGAGAACATCAAATTAAGCACCTTGTTTGAGCCTCATTTTCTGGAGGAAATGTATTTTGGAATAGTGAGTTTTTTGGAGAATATGTGGTTAAGAAATAATGAAAAGTTTTGCGTTTACGTGTACTCAATAATGTGTGGTTGAAAATAAGTTTTGGAAAAATGAATTTTGGGAAAAATGTGGGTCAAATATGGGCTAAAAATACTCTCTTCATGGATAAAATATATCACAAACGCCGAGGTTTACTCTTTGAATCTAAATCACGAAATATAAATGGTAGATGTAGATTATCTGATCATATATTCAGATTCAGTTATTTCACTTTTGCTTGTAAACTTGATTATAGAATCATCCAATCAAAAAGAGTAAATAAAATTGAATTTCCCTTTTGCAATATCTACTTATACTTCTCAATTCAACTGAAAGCCAAGGTCGCAGAGGCCATGCATATTGACTGAACAGAAGGTAGAAATAAAGGGTTCCTAAAGCACCCTAGTTATTGTTTCCCTTCTCTTTCTATATTTTTCTTTTTAAGGTGCAATATGAAGAGAAATAGAGAATCACGAAAACATGGCAATATGGCATCCAAATTGATTCTTTCATGCCACAGTACACATGCTACAGTGACCACAATTAAGGGTCACAATCCCATGAAAGTGAGCCAACCCAAAAACGCCTCTTCAGCAAATTGGAGGCTGTAGCAGAAATATGCCAGCTTAAGGTTTAATGTTGCACTGAGCTAATAAACGGATGCAGATTGATATATCAAAGATATTCCTGGTAATCTAAAGAAAGAGCTTCACACCGGCACCTTGAAGGAAGTTATCCAGCTATGGTTTTCTTGCAGTTGCTTAGGCACCGGTTCTAAAGTAGTGATACCAGCCAGCTTTTGTTCATCAAATTTCATGACTTAGCGTCTCAATTAGCAGAATGTAAAGAATACAGTTTATTTTATTTTTTAGTAGATAGGATGAGCAGCACTGCACATATGCTTCATTTTACAAAGTTCTCTTCCGTTAACTGCCAACATTATGGCAACGCCTCTCTTTTTGAATAACTATCTGTGTTGAAGCTCGTAAGTTGGCATTCGGCATCTGTTTGATTTAAGCTCTCTTCGATAGACACGTTAATAAATCAATAAAGCTAGGACAAATTTTACAGCTCGTAGTAACTTGAAAAACCAAATGCAATTGTCAGGTTCCGCTTCGCGTCTTACATTTTTATCATAAGAGTTGGTGCAGAAAATATTTGGTGTCTTAAGAAATTAAAGTTTCATTACAAGGTTTGAACTGGCTCAGGAACCATTTACATGATAAACATTCACTGGGGAGATATGATTTAGCACATGGAATTCCAATTTGTATGCAATAAAAAATGTAAACAATAGAATTAAGATTTTTCCAGCTACAGAGCAAACAAGAAAGCCGGTGACATATCATCGAAGGAAAAAGTGAAGAGCGGGAGGATAAAGTCGTCTGTACAGGTAACAAGAAAAAGGGGAGCAGCAGAAAGGGAAGGATAAAGTCGTTTGAGCAGGTAACAACACAGTTGTTAAAGATTTCTTATAAAGAAAAATGAGATGGAAGAATAACCTCTTCGGACAGTGAAGATTCAAGAGGTGCTGGATTCTTCATTTCTGTAGCAGCACCTTCCATCTGAACTTGAGGTGCTGGACTCTTCATCTCAGTAGAAGCAGCTTCAGCCTTGGCATGAGGTCCTGGATCTATCATTTCTGCATTAGCAGTTTGCATAACATCGTTCATGTAAAGCTCTGCATGTTTTGAGCTTTCTACACCTGTTCCATGATTATCATTTTGCTGATTGCCGTCACTTTCTGTAGCTTTTATTTTCCTTATGAGAATTTGATACAAAATTCCATCAAACATTGATATTAGTACTAGCTCTAAGCCAGTCTAGCTAGTCAACAGATTTAGGATACATGAACAAACCTCACCTATTGGAAACATCATTGACTGTTTTCTTCAGGATTGCTTTGTTGGAAAATAACAGTCCACAGAGATGCTTTCCATCAATAATGGTTTCAATCATATATCTGTCTGGAAAGCTTTTGATGACTTTAGCTTGGAAGCTTCTCTTACCCAGAGAAGTTTCGTGTTCATCTAAATAGAAATTCTGTCCACCTGCATTTGAGCGAGCATGTCATTAAAAGGAAAATTAATAAATAATTATCCTCAAAAATGCAAAATACAGTTCCATTTCCCAAGCAAATGCAATGCCACATCTGTGAACTATGACATCTTCATAAACGAAACTACTACTAAATGAATTTGAAGGCTATCTAAACAAATGAGGACTAGGAAGCTAAATAATCATTGATAAAATCAGCAAAATGCCGCACTTAACTTCAACTTAAATGGTCATCAACTTTTCCCCAAATCCTTTCTTGTGTGAAATGCCAAATTTGCTCTCTTTTTTTAGCATATGTTCCCACATCAGGCATTTTGAGGACTAGTGGCAATACCCTATGTGTCGTGGAAGGCAAAAGGATTCAGGGAAAGTTGCACTAGCCCTGCTCTTGATTTCAGTCATTTAAATGAGCCTCCCTCAGAGAGATTACCATCGAAGGCAGTATAGATGAAACAGACTTCTAGTATTTTGAACATACAATTCTATTTAACCAACCTATCTCAATTATGTGGTTGTAAAGTTTTTCTATCCTTCCTTTTGTTTGTGTTTGTGTGTGTGTGAGAGTGAGAGATAATACAATCAATCTAATGTATAAGATAAAAATAAACAAAAATTAACGAGAATTCAATCCAAAACAGATCAAACTGTATTTACCAGGTGGAATATAACTTGAAATTGGCGCAGGATGGTAAACAGTGGCATCATGTTCAACTCCCACATAAGTAGGCTCATATGCAGAAGCACCAATGTTCTGCGCTTGGCATTTCAACTTCAGCTGCTTCCTCAAAGATAACTTCACCACTCGCCCTTCATCTCGTTCATTCTCCCTAGAAAGGCCTGGTGTTGGACAGTTCCCAGTACAAGATCCCATAGAATAATAAGGAATTAGTTCAAAACATACTAACAAAGAATGTGACTTTCCAATAAACGATTGAGGAAAACATTACCCATACCTGTGTGTAAATAATACATATCATCCAGCGCTTCAAGATCCTTATCGCAACCGCCTATAACTACCAGAACACCACCCCTCTGCAGATCCAAATTTTCACCCGCCATAGAAAATCTGCCAGAAGGACCCTGGCCAGTAGCTATCACTTTAGTCCATCTGCCATTTTCTACATTAAACCACTACATGATTAAAAACAAAGGTTCTATACTTCACACTCAGAATCAGCCAAAAGTAGTCAACATATGCCACTCAAGTAACGATCATCATCATTGATGAGTCACATTGATCTATCAAATGATGTCCAAATAATATTTTTCTAAACTAATCGATGGAGTAGGGAATATGGCCCCACATAAAAGTATTAAAAAATTTAAAATTATTTTCTGAATCCAAGATAAGACATTGCCATGATGCAGATCAGTATAATCCTTACAGATAACTGTTAAAACCCGAAAAAGATATGAAGAAAACGAAAAGTTTAAGTCAGATCTTACCAAATCATTAGCCTCTGTTTGGCCCCCATTTTCTAAAACTCATTTTCACCCACATAATTCATGTTCCCACAACTTTTATCAAATTTTCAACAACACATTTCAACAACTTTTATCTAAATCTAAAAATTTGATTTTTACCTAAACCAAACAGAGACTTAATTACTCCAAAAGATAATGTGAAATTAGGTATTTTTCTGAAAGCACAAAAACCAGTAGTTTAGGCAATCCCTACAACCCAGTTAAGCGCAAACCTTGCTCCAAAGGAAAAATGGAAGCGACCCATGGTTGTCTACATTTTTGTCCCAAAAACAAGCTGCAAACTATGGGATTGATGTTCTGAATATGAAATAGGCCTCAACTTTCACAACTCAAACAACAAAGCTAATGAAGTGATAGCGGAGAAAATATGATGTCTGAATGCGTCCATGGAATTTCTAGCTACCATTTCATTTTTGTAAACAAATATGACTGCCAAACACATAATACTTCTCTTCAGCACTTTCTAAATTTTCGATAAACAGCATGCCAAGTGGATTAATAAGATGGTTTCCAAAGAACCAACTTGGAAGATTTGGGTTGAACTGACCTCGCGTAGTTTCCAAACTCTTCAGACAGAGATTTAGTCTGAAAACATGCTGCTTTTGAATCCTATTTCTGTGAAAATTCAAAGTAGATTCAAGTAGGTCCATATTGTATGCCTATCATTTTGGTTCTTGGAAATTTTGAACTCAAGCTTGGCAGAAAACTATTGGATTTTGAGAGATTGATGTTATCCAAAAATGTCAAATTTTCCCAATTTGCGAAAATGACAGTGTTAGATTTCATTCGAGCAGAAGTCTTCCAGCAACAAAAGGAATAAAGCTTCTATATTATTTCTTTTTCTTTTATGTTTTTTCTTAAGCTTTTCCCACTCATTTGGGAATAGTGGGGGAACAAAGGTTGAGATTCAAGAAAAACTAAAATACATGGAAAAAATGCTGCAGGTCATCACAAAATTTACGTACTAAGATCCAGCTTATGAACATCATCATAGAGGTTCTGCTCATCATTAAAACCCCCAAAGACAAACAAGTTCTTGCCGGAAGCAAGTGTTGTATGCCCACCTCGGGGTAGTAGCAGCTGCCCCATGGTATTCAACTTGCACCACACAAGAGTATCTATTATTAAAAGGAACCAAAATGAAAGTCAAAGCATGCATTACATAGTGCATAAAGCTTCACCCTACCATAAATGAAATAGTAATGACATTGACATTTAACATATGAGATTACGATGATACCTGCGTTTGAGTATGTGGACATCTGAAAGATAATAATTATAAGAATCTTCACCTCCAATCACAATGATTTTATTCCTCCAAGACGAACACGTATGACTATTGCGCTTACTATGAGGAGTGCCTGATGGTACCACACGTTTCCACAAAAATGTCTCTGCAAAAGAGGGGAGAAAAAGTTCATAAAGTTGAATCTTGCCCAATTACCTATGTATGAAAAATGTTATGCTTGGGCAATGTCTCTAAAATACTTCTCTTATTCAGTTCATCATCCAATATCCATTTCGATGGAGTTTTATCTAAAACCCATTTAATTTCACCATTGAAACAACAAAATCGTACAAGCAAGGCAACTATCTTGGCTACTAACAAATTCAAGCAGCAATCTAATGTAAAATCAAAATCTACATTTAAAATTAAAACACAAGTTTAAAGATGATTGAAAAATAAACGACGATGACAATGATAATGATAATGATAATATATCACATGCTGCTGATCCAAAGGAAGATTGTTTTTATTCAGGTTATTAATCACCATCCACTCCACCCCTTCCACACACACACACAAAATAGGAGTACTGGGATTTAGGACTCTGTTGCTACTGACAACTCAGTGCCTATTAAGTGATTTTTAGTTCCATTATCATGTTTGGGTGTTTGTATATTTTACATATCAGAAAGGAGACAGAAAAAGTATGTAGACAATAAAAACCGATCCACAAACAAAATGCGATCAACCACCTAAAAGTGACTATTGAGTAAGAAGCATATACCGGTGTTCAATATATAGAGATCATCATAATATAATTCACTGTCCTCAGATTTGCCGCATCCACAAAATATGAAGAGCCGTTTGCCAATAAGTGCTGCACTGTGGCCTTCTCTTGCCTCTGTTCCATTACCGAAGCTAAGCATATTAAAAGTCAAGGGATCATTTGTCAGACGATATAATGAGAATTGATGTTTCAAGTGTAAGTTTTTAAGGTTTCTCAAATCTTAAATAGTTAATAGCCAAATAAATAAATAAATAAATAACAATAATAATTAGGAAATATCAACAATGAGAATATAGAAAGAAGTTGGGAGAAAAGAAAAGAGAAGTTGACAGCTATACAAAAAAACAGAAGCAAAGCATCCAAACCTTATGCCTTAAGGCCTCAAAGCTTAAACTTTTGTGAACTTTGTCAAGGATTGCATCTAAACTTACCTCAGGGTTAAACCTCAGTCCGGCTGAGTCTTGCATTTTAAGGCTGTTCTTATTCTTATATCATACCTTTTGGGCTGGTTGGTCATAATCAGCACAGTTTTAGATTTTTTTGCAACCAAAAAATCTCGTGGATTTTATTGGGTTTGTTTTAAACACAGCCCAAACTCAAAAACTAAAAAGTGGTAAATGCCTGTGCATACTCTGGTCCTCTACTTCTATACTACATGTGGTTGCAAAATTTCAACAGCGGCTGACCGATGACATGAGACCTGCAATATGTAACTTCAATTTTCTTCTCTCTCGTATACTTTTACTTGCAACTCTTTCTCAGTTATCCTTTCCTTTAGAAGTCAAAGTGAACAAGAGGAACACTTACAGCTGAGTCCCCAACACCTACGTAAGGTTGCACTTGAGTCTCAACTCTTTCGAGTTTATAGCACTTGGGTCCTTTATGGAAGAAGATAGATGGTTTGGCCATTAAAAAATCACCTTAAGCCAGCCTAACCTAAGAAGCTCCGACATAGATACGTAATTCGAAAATGATACGATACGAATGACTTTTTTTAAAACATTAGGATACGTAAATACGTGTTATAAAATTTAACATAATTTCATTAATATTAAAAAAAAAAAAATTAAAACAAAAGAAAACATGCTGATTTTGGTAACATATTTCCAAAGTGCTTTTCATAATACATGATCGCTCAGTTGAGAAGAAGAGGTGTTTTAATGTTTTAAGTTTAAAAGTATTTTCCCTTTCTAAAACTCTACTACTATTTTATAAAGATAGTTTTTTAATAATTTATAATTACATTTATTCAAAGATACTAAATATATAGTGGAGTGTGACTATATTAATGTATAATTTATTAGCACGTTTTTAAATCTTAAATCCTATGATGCTCGAATTCGGGTACACGTATCCGTTACGAATACGTATCTAAGTGTCGGATCTCCTATTTTCTAAAATATAGGATACGGATATATGGCTAAAAAAATCTAAATTTTGGACACGGGTACGTAGGTACGTTTTTTAAGTTTTAGTTTTTTTACTTACTCAAGATGTTGTTTTGAATAGACCAAAATCAATTGTTCACAAAGAATGAAATGAGTATTAAATAAGGAATTAAGATGAATAAAATAGATTTTTTGGGTTTAGTTTTCAATTATGGGAAGTTAATTATTAAATGTTATATAAAATAAAAATGCCAAACTTGATTGCAATTTGTACTTAGTGGAGCACTAAGTAGCACTATATGGAACCCAATTTTATTTTATACAAACAAAACTCTAAACCACCAATACAAAGAGGAAAACGAGGGAAAGAATGGAAAAAAAGAAGAAAAGGGAAAGAAAAAGAAAAAGGAAAGAAGAAAGGGAAATCTAGCGCCATCGCCTTTGTAACACATGAAAAAAATTTAGAGTAAAATTTATTTGTTTTATTTGTTATATTTTTAAAAGTTGGGGACTAAAATGAAAAAGCTTTTAAATTCCTATTTTATCTGGGTCCAATAAATAAGATTTTGATAGAGCAAATATAAGTATATTAATATTGGACTTGTTTCGTATGTCATAATTAATTAAAAGTCTTCGATTTGAGAAAAAGTTATTTTGGATAAAGTTCGAATTAAGTTAGAATCAACTAAAAGAAAATAAGAATAATTAGAATTTTGAGTAATCTTGAAATTAACTTAGCAATAGGACAGCACGTGTTTTGGATAATTTTAAATTGGCTGCTAATCTTTGGATTAGAACGAAAAGGTTAGATTATAATTAAATTTCACCTACTGTTTTTTAGTTGAATTAGAATCATAGTATCCAATATTTCCACCCAATTCTTGACGTGTATGACTTCCACTTGAATACCAATTCTTCATAGACTAGATCAGTATTACCTATATATAATTATAACATCTTGTAGAGCAGGTATCCACGAGAATACATTTACAAATAGGACAGATATAGAATAGTTTGAAAGGTAGAGATTTACACAACGGAAAAAGACGGGGCCGGCCCTGGCTCAAGGCAACCAAGGTCATTGCCTAGGGTTTTCTGTAAGTATTATACTCTAGGTCCAATCAACTTTGGACATAAATACTTTTAATATATAATTAATGCAATTTAATGACAAATTTATTATTTAATTAATAGAAAATTAAATAAATAATAGAGTTCGTAGCTTCAAATTTCCGTAATTTGTTAATCACAAGGAGTTGTGATTGTGAAATACAAATTATCTCTGATTGAATCTTAAATCGTCCGTGGTCGTAAGTAATAACGAGATACGGATATCATTATTACGGATAGACCATCATGTGTGACATTTCTTACTTGTGAAGTAAGTAGCTGATCTCACAAGCTAAAATGTGGTGACACTTAAATGAATACGTGGATGTTTTGTTATAGAACAAAACATTGAAGACCCGCCGAGAGATTCCACATGGATAACTATCTGAGTGTCAGTGGTTAATCTCTAACATTCGGTAGTGGAATTGGTCCTTTGACTTGAGGTCGTCCTGGTACCTTATACGAGGACAGTTATACTTTGGCGGTGTTGGATGTTGCTCTGTAAAGGGTCGCTAATACGACATTATTCGGGTACGTCAAGAATCGTATGAAAGTTGTGATTGATCAATAAAGGATTCGTCACTCTTAGATAGTAGGAGATTATGATCTGCGCTTCGTTCAATTAAGTCGCTGATGAAATCATTGGCCAATGTGTACTCATAAGTCGAAAAGAAGTTTTTGACTTATATTGACTTAATAGTGGAGTGAAAGTTATGATCGATAATCGAGATTGACATACTTCTATATCTCGTAATTGATCGGATCATATTGACGAAGGGATTATAGTTTTACGGTAAACGAACGAGTTTGATTTTGTCACGCCACATGACATTTCCCGTCACATGTATTGCCCTGACACATTGCTAGATGTCAATCAGGGACGATGAGTGTGAATTGACGATAAATTAAAAGGGTGTTTTAATTTATCAATTTTGATTAGATCAAAATAATATTTCAAATCGTTAGGTATCGTGGTTGGGAACCTAATGGGTTACACACAAAAGAGAATTGGAAGATTGCAAATTGCCAATTGGTTAATTTAACAATCGTTGGATAAATTAATTAATTGGATTTGTTATTTATATTCCCGAATTAATTAATTGGATTAATTAATTCACGGACCGGGTTTAATTAAATGGAATAATTAAATATTGGACCGGATCGGGTCAAATCCGTATGGGTTTATATAAATACATGGTTAGGGTTTGATATCTAGATGATTTTCATTATTCTTGCTGGCACAAGAGAGAAAACCCTGGTAGCTGCAATTTTATTCTCTGTGTGGATCATCGTTGGAGGCTGGACAATTGAACAGATGTGGATAGCGAATTAAGATTGCTGGAACGAAAGGAAAAGCAAAAGGTTTGCAGAATTCTTCAAAGGTACAATCTTTATCACGATTTCTATCTAATCACAAAGGAATCCTCGGTGGGAATCGAAATAATTTTAATTTTCCGTTGTGCATGTATAAGTAGATTCACAACAGTAGTATCAGTGCCTACTTTGTGTTTGTTAGAAATTGTTTAACATGATTGTGCAATTAAAAATTGATTGTTACATCTTTTCTAGTTTCTAGCAATTGAAAACTTATTTGTATAGTCAAAATCTTTTGAATGGAAAATCGTTTATGGGTCGGAATAAAAAAAAAAGGCTAGGAAGGAGACTGTCGTCGGCGGGTTTTGGGCGGCCGGCCTACCCACGGGATGACGAGCAACGACGACAACCACTGCTGAGCGTGCAACAGTGATTGTCGCCGCTGCAGTATGAAGGCAGCAGCGCCATGCGCACAGCCCCGGCGCCAAAGGAAAAGTCGTCGGTGTCCGACCCTAAAATCCAAGAAACAAGAAGAATGGGCGATTTTTTTTTTAGGGTTTACAGGTTTTGGGGTGATTGGAGGTGGGGGCCTCTAATGCAAATTGATAATTTGCAGGCCCCTGCCTGCAATTTAATTTTGGGGTCACTTTGTAAGTTATTTAAGTAAGGGACCGTTTTGCATTATTTGATATTGAGGACCCTTACTTGTAATATCACTTCGGTGGTAAATGTGTAAATATTGAAATAAGGGCCGTTTTCATAATTTCAGAAATCGGAGGGCCTGTTTGGTATTTTTAAAATGGGTCAAATTTTGAATTTTCAAAGATGTATTGAATTTTAAATTTGGAGGTGTTTTACATTTGATATCCAAATGGGTTTGAACCATAATTTTAATTTTGATCCAAATTAAAAGTTTATTTAAAATTGACAACATTTTATATTTACATTAAAATTAGATTTTGACTTAAACATTATACTTTGACCCAATTGAATTTTTATTTTATTTAGGAGTGTTATCCTAAATTAAAATATTAATTCAATTTAAATTAGAGTTTGACTTTAATTTAATACTTAATTAAAATTTGATTTTAATTAATTATTCACCCAATTATATTTTTGAAATTAGAATTGGATTCTAATCTGACATTTAATTAAAATTTGATTTTAATTAAATTGTGTTACCCTAAAATTTTATTTAAGATTAGAGTTAGACTCTAATTTGAGTTTAATTAAAATTTGATTTTAATTAAACATGTTCGCCCTAAGATCTTGGAATTAGAGTTTGACTCTAATTTTGTTATTTAATTAAAAATTGGATTTAATTAAGTTCAACCGCCTTAAATTTTGAAATTAGAGTTTGACTCTAATTTGATATTTAATTAAAATTTGATTTTAATTAAATTATCCCGCCCTATGATTGTTGAATTAGAGTTGAACTCTAATTCGGTATTTAATTAAAATTTAATTTTAATTAAATATGCCCGCTAATTAAATAATTGATTAATATGATTAATTAATTAATTAATTATTCCGATCCATTTGTTTAAAAGAGTTTAGATGACTTAATTGCTAGAAACTTGAAACTTATTTGCATATGATATTAGATATTGTATAGGTATATATTTATGTGATGAATGTATTATTAGTGGACGATTATGGACTCGACCATATGGATGTGTTGAATGGTTAATTTTTATTCTTGTTGTTTTCTAGACCTGCGAGCTTTTAATTGTTTTGGGCATGCGAGCCCTTTATCATTGTTATTATTTTGAGTCTGCGAGCTCTTGATCATTTTGGACCTACGAGTCCAATTTCATTTAGGTCTGTGTGTCAACTAGTATAGGATATAGATTGCAACTGGACTAATTGAAGAGACAAGAAGAGGAGGAAACCATGGAGATGGTGCATTGATACTGTTCAATGCTATACCCCCTAGGAATTGACCAACTAGTCTTCCTTATGACTCGAGAAGACTAAATAGTATATATATATATATATATATATATATATATATATATATTAAGAGATTTGGATTGAATATTTCCTTACTCATTTCATACCTTAGAGCTGTCGGAGGGTGGTCGATTGGTGGTTGCGTGCCGATATTCAATTCACCTTATACTTACTTTAAGAAACTAGGTAATTCAGAGTTGTATGGAGATACAATTGATAATAGTATCTGTCAAAATGTTATATTAAGGCTTCTTTATATTAAAGCTTGTTGAGTACACTCAAGGTCTTAGTATAACAGATGGGATCCCAGCCCACTGGGAGTCAAGTATGGACTCCATAAATTTATGTGAGAGGGTCATAAATTTTCATAAATTTGAATTAAGCCCTCGTTTGACCCCCATTACCTAAAAATGAAAATGGGGGGAATAATATTTTTTAGAAAAATGAGTGGTTAAAAAAAAGGAAAAATTTTCGATTTACGTGTAATATTATTTTGTGGAAGATTGTGTGGTTGAAAATAGGAAAGAGAAAAATTTAATGTAATGTAATTGAATTTAATGGGGATCAAAAGGGGGCTAAACAGTGGGAGCATAATTAATTTAATAAAAGTCCATGTTAAATTAATTGATGCATTTTATATATTATTCTTTTTCTTTTCGTCATTTATATTTATTGAATCGTGAGTAACCATGAGTATTTGAATGGCATACTAGATGCCAACAACTAAACTATATTTTTTTAATTGACACCACAATTTGAGAATTGTTCTCATGCATGAGAAAATTGGTCACGTCCTTGAGTAGCCCTTTCTAGAGACACCTGCTGATGACTCGATTAAAGAGGAGGTGGCTATTGTAGTAAACGTAGTGATGACAATAGTACTGCAATGTATGTGATACCTGCAACTATGTCACCTGAGTTACAAAAGCAACTTGAGAGTATAGATGTTAACACATAATTCTTCATTACAAAGAGTTGTATGATAATAATCATGTGTGGAAGGATATGAGACTTCCAAACAACTATACCAGTGCAATATATTAGAGTAATATTCAATCGATGCTTAGACACTGAAAATGACTGACGTTGAGAAATATCTCAATTGAGTTCAATCATAAACCATGAACTAAGTAGTGACTTGGTTCTGCAATCTCTGTCAGAGAAAGCTATTCATAACTAATTATGAATTTAATGTGAATAAGCTTGAATGCACAATTATTGAGTTGCTTAACATGCTTAAGACTGTTAAGTCGAACATCGAAGTTAGTAGTGGGCAAGCCATTGATTCCTCTAAAGATATTAAAAGGAAGTCTAAAGGGGCTTTGTGAAAGCGTCCAATATGGTTAAGACCGTCAAAGCGAAGGACAATACCAAATCTAATGACCCTTGATTTCATTATAGAATGAAAGGTCATTAGAAGGAATATTGCGTGACTTACATCCACTTCACAAGTTTCTTAGGTATTTGATACCAGATGTAAATCCCATATTTATACAAATATGGAGAAACTAAAAAGAAGTAGACTACTGCGAAAGGAAGAAGTTGACATACACGTTGGAGATGAGCAAAGGTTGCTGCATTGCCTGTATGAATATACTTCTTGTCATTTCCTTTTGGTTTAGTATTGGAATTAAAGAAACGTCGCTTTATACCAACTATAGTTGGAACATTAAAATGAATGTCATGTTCCGACATGAACTATTTTAATGTTAAGGACAATAGTTGTTCTTATTTATTTTGATAAAGATCTTAATGGCTATGGTAAATTACAAAACGACGTTTATATTCTTTAATACTAAGGATTCTATAATGAGTATAGAAATTATAAGACATAAATGCGATAATCTAATTATTACCAAAATCTGGCATGACAGACTTTATCATTTAGATGAAATGTAATTCCAAAGTTACATAGAGATGTATACTTGGGATTAATTGATTTTGGCAAGTACAGATTATGCATGTCTGACACAATGACCAAATCTTCTTTTACTTGAAAAGAAGAAAGGTCAGCATAATTACTGGTCTAATACATGGTGATGCATATGGACTCATGTCAATTAATGTCAGGTAATGTTTCTCTTATTTCATTAATGATCATGTATACTTGATGAAAATTCAAATATGAAACTCTTGAAAAGTTCAAGGAATTCACACTAGAATTAGAGAAACAAGTATGTAAAGATACCCTCACATTAAGATTCGATCAAGTGAGAGTATCTTAAAGATAAAATTTAAATTATCTGAGAGAGAATGAGATTCTCTTGCAGTGGACTCCTTCATATACACTGCAACAAGGTGGTGTATCTAAAAAGAGGAAATATTAATTAGTAGATATAATGTGATTAATAACAAGCCATGCAAATCTCCCAAAATTGTTTTGGAGTCATGCATTGATTGCAGTGTGTAACACACTAAATCGTGTTCCATCTAAATTGGTTAACAGACTCTATACGAGTTATGGAAAAGTAATAGTCCCTATTTATCTTATATGAAAGCTTGGGGCCATGACGCTTATTTGAAGCGCCTTGAATCGGATAAGTTTGACGCTAAATCTGATAAATACGTATTTGTGGGGATATTCAAAACAGACATTTGAATATTAATTCTATTAACATGAAGAAAGTCCCCATCTCACGACTTATCGTCTTCTTAGAAAAAAATATTTACTCTAGGAGAAGACAGTGGAAGTAAAATAGAATTTGAAAGAGTTCAAGAGTTTACAGATATAGTTAACCAAGTAGATAAATTCGAGTTTGAACCCATATCTGATATGGGACATACTTTGGATCAGGAAGTAAAGACTCCTGAAGACATGACAGCTCTATGTGAATCTAGTAGAATCATTCGACCTTTAAGAAGGTACGAATTCATGATCATTAATCAGGTATTAGTGATCTAGGATAATGAACCTACTAGTTGCAACAAAATAAAGTCAGGTGTTGACTTAAAAGAGACAACAAGAGGCCATGATACTCGAGATGATCTCAACGTATGTGAACAAGATTTTGACCTTGGTTAAGCCACTGATGGAATAAAACCATAAATTTTTGTAAATAGTTTACAAAGAAAAAGTCAATATGGATGGGAATATCCATATATACAAAGTAAAGGTAGAAGCAAAGGTTAAGTGTTGACCTTGGTGAAACCTTTCTCCTGTGGCCTTACTGAAGTCGATTCGGGTTTTATTTGCGACAGTCGCATATCGTACTAAAGGTTAAGATAAGTCTCTATGGAGCTGAAATCTTCGATTTGATGGAAAAAGTCAAAATGTTTGATTTTATCAAATTTGAAGACGAATTGTGTGTTTACAAGAAAATAGTGGGAGCATTGTCGTATTCCTAATATGATAGAAAACGACATCCCTATGTTTCAATATTTGAAATAATGGTTGTTAAAGGATTTATTCTTGAATGATTTGGGAGAAACAACTTGATCTATAGAAATAGATCTAGAAGGTTGCTTAACTCGTCCCAATCTATATAAAATATTCAGAAAATTTTATATGGAGAAATTGGTTTACTCTTAAACGGTGTATTTGAAAGGTTCCGAATGTGAAGCAACCGTTGATTCAATAGTAAAAACTTAATACATGATTATTTCAGAAGTAGCAAAGAGTTGTAATCTGGATCATGATGTTCATAAATGAACTTGGAGTAGTTCTTAATATTGTTGATCACATGCCATTGTATTGTGATAACAATAAAGCTATTGCGAAAGCAAAGGAACTAAGGTCTCATTAATGATCCAAACATGTATTAAGGCAGTATAATCTCATCAGAGAGATAATACATAGAAACGACGTAAAGAAAAGAACAAATTTCCACATTTAACAATATTGCAGATCCATTGACAAAGAGTTGTCGTAGCATAAACATGATCGTCATGTAGACTTATGATATTGGATACATAAGTGATTGGATCTAGTGCAAGTGGGAGTTTGTAAGTATTATGCCCTAGGTTCAATCAACTTTGGACATAAATACTTTTAATATATAATTAATGCAATTTAATGACAGATCTGTTATTTAATTAATAGACAATTAAATAAATAATAGAGTCCGTAGATTCAAATCTTCGTAATTTGTTAATCACATGGAGTTGGATTGTGAGATACAAATTACATCTGATTGAATCTTAAATCGTCCGTGGTCGTAAGTAATAACGAGATACGGATATCGTTATTACGGATAGACCATCACGTGTGGCATTTCTTACTTGTGAAGTAAGTAGCTGATCTCACACGCTAAAGTGTGGTGACACTTAAATGAACACGTGGATATTTTGTTGTAGAACAAAACATTGGAGACCCACCGAAAAATTCCACATGGATAACTATCTGAGTGTCAGTGGTTAATCTCTAACGTTTGGTAGTGGAATTTGTCATTTGACTTGAGGTCGTCATGGTACCTCATATGAGGACAATCATACTTTGGCGATGTTGGATGTTACTCTACAAAGGGCCGCTAATACGACATCGTTCGGGTACGTCAAGAATCGTATGAAGATTGTGATTGATCAATAAAAAATTTATCACTCTTAGATAGTAGGAGATTATGATCTGCGTTTCATTCAATTAAGTCGATGATGAAATCATTGGCCAAATTGTACTCATAAGTCGAAAAGAAGTTTTCGACTTATATTGACTTAATAGTGGAGTGAAAGATATGATCGATAATCGAGATTGACACACTTCCATATCTCGTAATTGATCGGATTATATTGACGAATGGATTATAATTTCACGGTAAATGAACGAGTTTGATTTTGTCACGCCACATGACATTTTTCGTCACATGTATTGCCCTGGCACATTACTAGATGTCAATCAGGGACGACGAGTGTGAATTGACGATAAATTAAAAGGATGTTTTAATTTATCAATTTTGATTAGATCAAAATAATATTTCACATCGTTAGGCATCGTGGTTGGGAACCTAATGGGTCGCACACAAAAGAGAATTGGAAGATTGCAAATTGTCAATTGGTTAATTTAACAATCGTTGGATAAATTAATTAATTGGATTAATTAATTCACGGACCAGGTTTAATTAAATGGATTAATTAAATATTGGACCGGACCAGGTCGAGCCCGTTTGGATTTATATAAATACATAGCAAGGATTTGAGGTCCATATGATTTTCATTATTTTTGCTGACACAAGAGAGAAAACCCTGGTAGCTACAATCTTATTCTCTGTGTGGATCACCGTTGGAGGCTGGACAATTGGATAGCTGTGAATGGCAAATCAAGATTGTTGGAACGAAAAGAAAAGCAAAAAGTTTGAAGAATTCTTCAAAGGTACAATCTTTATCACGATTTCTATCTAAACACAAAGGGATCCTCGGTGGGAATCGAAATAATTTTAATTTTCCGCTGTGTATGTATAAGTAGATTCCCAATACCTCCAACTTGAAGGGGCCTCAAAAGAAAAACTGAAACTCCAAGACCCAACAAAATATTTCCTTGTATTTTTTGGGTTGGGTCTCTAGCCCTTTAAAATACAACAATAATATTGGTCTAAATAAGATGTCCAATTTACTTGGGTCATTTAACTTACATTCTTGTTTAAGAAATAAAATGGATCTATAATTAAACTATTGCCCAGTCATATATTTTGTTGTATTTTTCTATTAACCAAGATGGCAAAATCTACCTAGAAAAAAAAAGATGGAATCAATGCAATAAAAAAAATTAATGAAATTTTACCTATAATGTTTTCCTAACCTTATATATATATATATAAGTTCCCATTTCATTTTTTACAAGCTATTGATATTAAAGAGATTTCTATGCTTGCTAAAAAATTATATTTAAGGGCCTCGTACAATTTGTTGCCTAGGGCCTCATAAATTTCAGGGCCGACCCTGGAAAAAGATACAGTCACAATATGAGAAAAAAATAGTTTGATAAGCAATAACAGTTTTCGCGCCTCTTGATGGATAGTTTGGAAAGTTTTGGAACGTGCAATCTTTTAGATTCTTCTTCCAAAAAAAATCGTGTGATCTAACGAGGTAAGATACTTACGTGCAAGTGATTCGTTTCCTTATGCTTTTATGTATTCTATTAAATGTGCATGAATTGTCAGTGGAACTTTGATTTATATAGAAAGAAATATGAAATTCTATGGGAATTTAAGAGGACCTAACATGGGTGTGTCGCTAAATCACCGATATACTCTATAAGAGAAGAGTGATATGAAATGTTTATTTATTATTATATACTTGTGTATGGAAACTGCATGTATCTTACTATATATTTTTAAATAATCACTCTTACTATAATTTTTATAGATTAGTGTGGGTCAATTGGAATTATAGCGAGATGGTTACACAGACCACCAATAAGATCCGAAAACGAAAGTATTAATTTTTTTGATTTTATCTTTAAATTCATTAGTTAAATTTGTTTCAAAGTGATGTTATTTAATTAGGTGGTTGAATATTTTTCTAAGATACAATTTTCTATGTTACGTTTAAATTTTGGATATTTCAGTTTATTGTTTTTAAAGGAATTTATTTTTATCGTTCCGTATTTAAAACAAACAAAAGTGAGTTTTGGTGACATTTCAAAGTTTATGAAAATTTGGATTGTTACAGACTTTCTCCACCTTCTTGAAAGCAGCGCTAGGGTTATAGAGCGCAAAAATGAGAAAGAAAAGGAAAAGAAGAAAAAAAGGCAAAAATGGTAAAGTGCCCAATGGAAACTTGGAGGATCCGACACATATCTCATACCCATACGCGTATCGTGTCCGACATGATTACTCTGACCATTTCAAAAGGTCCAAGCATCAAAGCTAAAACCATTATCTATTTTCAATAATAAAATTAATGTAAAACAATTCTATATGTATTATTTAATACTAGTTACTATCTATTTTCAATAATAAAAATATATTAACACGTTTCATATGTATTAAAAGATTAAATAATATTGTAATTTCCAATAAAAAGTCTAATTGTACATTTTCAATAAATATTATTAATATTCATTAAGTTATTAAAATGATTAAAAATATATATTCGACATGTATTGAATACGTATCAGAAATTTAAAAAATATAAAAACATGTAAAATAATTAAAAAATGTGTATTCGGTACGTATCGAAAGGTATCGAAGAGTATCTAGGTTTGGATATATATCGAATATGAGTACGTGGTAAGTTTACAAGTATCATTGCTTGTTAGAGCCTCAAATACTATTTGAGAATTAAAATCAATAAAAGATGAAAGAAAAGAAAAGGAAATTAAAAAAAATAGGACCACACTATCTGCTCGCGCTCCCATTGGTTGGTGCCCCCACCACTTCTGATTTACCACTTCATTCCCTCCATGTTGGTATTCCCCATCGCAACCCATTAGCTCCCCCATTTTCCCTCCACACCTTTGTTCCCATTTTTTCTTCCAGACCGACATAAGTTGGCAACTTAAAGGTGGAGGTGGGAAACCAAGTCTTGAAAAATTGAATTAAAAAATGCTGGTGACAAAAATGCCAAGAATTTTTGTTGTTTCCTCTCCTATTGATATGTGCTTCATGCCCTAACTCTCCCTGGGAACCCGTATGGAGCTCCCTCCCAAATCCAAAATAACCCAACCACACCACCACCCGTCTACAACCCAGCAACCTATCCCGATTGATGCCAGCACCGGCGAACCAGGTGGCAGGAAGGGAGAAATTGGCAGATCTGGGACCCCAACGCCGATCTCTCACAATCCGGCCATATTTCTGGCAGACGGGCCCGATCTGCAGCCTCTGCAGACTATTCCTACGGTGACCGACTGATTTCACGGTATACGCGCCTTTTCGGGGAGCGTCCGACGGCGTGTGCAGACCACGCGTCAACGCGGGCGATGTTGCAGACTCCTCATGACAATCCCCGATCAGTCCACTCGTCTGCTATCCCATCAGACATGCTGTTTAGACACAATCAAGAGAAAAAGGTGGCTGATGCAAGGATAATGGTTTTCAGACATAAATTTAGAGTGGAGACAAAGGAGTTTATTGTATTTGTAAACAATGTCTGTACTATTAGGATGATAGAATGGGGCTCAAAAGTATTGGATGCAATTCATATGGGGAGATTTGGTGCACTTTGGATGGTGAATATGGTGGATAGATTGAGGAGGACTAGTAAATTTGAGGACTTTGTCGCTAAATTCAATGAGTCCTCTACAGCTTTTTTGGCACAACGTTGTATGAATCGTCGGGATAGATTCTTGATGAGAGCACAATATGGAGAGAGGCATCAGAAATGAGTGGTTATGGTGCCGGAAGGTGCGAATAGGGAGGGATGGGCAACAATCTCAGAAGTGTTTCAAGCAGTTGTTGATTCATTTGTCACTGGAGACAAGGCCAAACGTCGAATGGTGGATGAACGAAATGGACAACGGTTGACTTATGCAGAAGTTACAGCAAATCAAGCCAACCAACGAGTGCCCAAGCTTATGGATGCAAATGCTGAAAGCTCACATGACAATTGTTTGAATCAGCCTGAAATAATGGCCCATGTCTAGGAATTGAAAGGGGCATTGGATGAATTAATTAGACTAGTGGAAAATAGGTCAAAAATGAGCTCTAGGATGTTCTATTGTCACAAATGTTGAGTGGGTGTGGATGAGTATCCAGCTGCTGGAAAACTAGTGAACTTGATGCGTAAGGAGTCATCATCGAATGTAGACTATACTAAGGAAAAGAAGGAAATGATCGAGCCCATTTGTGAATCTCAGGAGGGATTGGAAGCGGAGTATTCTAAAAATGATGAGGAGGTCAACTTGAAGAGATATGATATCAACTCGGGGATCGAAGTAGATCGGGAGGTGATACTTTTGCCTAAAGGAACAGAGGCAAGTAAGGAGAATTTGGAGATGGTGAAAACGGGTGCGATGGACACAATTTCGTTGGCTGATGGATTCTTGTTAGTTGAACAAGGGATGACACATGTATTAGTAGAGGATTCAGATCCAGTAGTTGTGGAAAAACATGATGGGACATGTTCGACAGGGGTTATGAATACATATAATAGAAATGCGTTATGGTTAAACTCTTAGATATGAAATTTTTCCTAGCATTTTTGCTTGAAATGATTAGAAACTTCAAATGCCAGTGACTTAAAAATAGAAGGCCCAATAAGTTAAAACTAGGAAAAATTACAACAGTGGTCCCTGAACTTTTCAAATTTTGTAAACTTTACCCTAATATTTATTTTGTGCCAACAGAGGTCCCTAACCTTTCATAAATATGTACCCAAGGTCCATCTGAACATAAACCGTCCAAAACACAATCAGTTGACTTGGAAAATTAAAAAAGATGAAGTTTGACCATTTTAAGGAGGGATAATTACGTCCTTACATATTTTCCTTCATTCACTGTTTATATTTTTGTACATTTTCCTCCAATTTTCCCTTCTATATATAAATATATATTTATTCTCCATCTCTCTCTCATCTACTAAATGTTAGAAGCTTTTTTAAAGAGGAGATGAAGATGAATGTCTATCGATGTGGGTTTCCCGTAGAGATGAAGACTTTATAGACGAACTTGAAGTCGGGAAGAAGGTTTATCTGCTGCCTATGACATCAAGATACGAGTGAATGTAATTTCTTCGACTGGTGCGACCCACCAATGTGTGCAAGATCCAAGGAGCTGATCCTTAGATTTTTATAGGTAAGGTTGGAGATGGAAGCTTCAATAAACACCCTCTGTTTTAGAAGCCACAATGTATGGAAGACTTGGCTGACTGGATTTGTATGTGGAGTTTTTTGTGAAATGGGTCAATAGCTTGATTGAGTCAAGTTTGAGCTAAGATGTTGTGTTTATGAGTTGTTATGTGGGTCTTTATGCCACAAATCGTGTGGTCTGTGGATTTCTAACTTATTTTTTTGGAATAATAAAATATGTTGTTATTAAGCAATGTTTCGATTATTTTCATCTTCTTTGCTAAAAGCAAATGATTTGGAGTAAAAGGAAAATTTTGGTTGCAAAATGTTATAGAGATGGTGCGGCAATGGTCCAAAACTTTTTTCTGAATTATAAGAGACGGTCCCAAAAGTCATAAGCCCAAAACTTTTTACACATGTTGTACCAAAAGCCCCAAACCTTTGAATAAATTGCAATGGTAATCCTTAAACTTTTTCCAATTTCATATACAAAGTACGTACTAATTACGAACATTTTCGCAGCTATTCACCTTGAAAACATTGAAAAAAAATGAGAAAATCAAAAGTGGAAGAATAATGATTGAAATGATGAACATGCATTTCACTTCAAAGCCCAATATACATTGTCAAAAGAGCATCATACTAATCAGTCTAACTTCACAAAAGATAAACATTGTACTACATTGTTAAATCAATTACATATCAAAACATCATCAAAAGATTACAGATTATTACAATACATCATCAGTAGAGTTAAGTTTTTTTTTTTTTTTTTTTTTTTTTTTTCGCTTCTTCTTCTTCTTTGCCTATATCTACACGTCCTTGGATGTAGAAGTTTTTCTCCTACCTTGAGATGGTGTTGGTTGTGATTATGGTTGAGTATCTGCTTGTGAACCTAGATGGGAACTTGCATCTGTAGGCAAGGAGGCTGTGCATATTATTTTGTTATAGCTTTTTCGTAGAGTTAATTTTTTTTTTTTTTTTTTTTTTTGTTCATTTCGCTTCTTCTTCTTCTTTGCCTATATCTACACGTCCTTGGATGTAGAAGTTTTTCTCCTACCTTGAGATGGTGTTGGTTGTGATTATGGTTGAGTATCTGCTTGTGAACCTAGATGGGAACTTGCATCTGTAGGCAAGGAGGCTGTGCATATTATTTTGTTATAGCTTTTTCCTCACATCTCTTGCAAGTCATCTTTATGCCCATCCTTGCCATTTTCGTTCCTACAGGTTGCTTAACATGGGACCTTTTTCTCATTGTCTTTTATCTACCTACCTGTTTCTTTTTTACGGGTAGATCAAGAGGGTGTCTACCAAATTCTGGCCATAACTCAGGACTGGACATTAATTGGATGACTAAGCTATAAGTCCTATGATAAGCTTCTTTGGTGTAACATACATCAACGTACTCATACATGCCAATGCTCCTAGAAAGCATACCAAAGACTGCATGAGTACATGGAATTCTAGTAAGTTGCCATTTTTTACATGCACATTCACGTCTTGCCAACTCTATTCTCCATCTCATGCCATCTTTATTATTGACCTCAGACTTCTCACTACTAGCATAATCTGCCTTCAAGTATATTGCATCTGACTTGTCTTTCTCAATTATAGTCATAATTCTAGGACCAAAAGCATGATCCCATCTACGTGTTGCTTCCCTCTTCGTACTCATCCGCATCATCAGCTGATGCCTGATCTTCTCCAGCAGTGAGATAATAAGCTTTTCCCTCGCAACAAGTATAGAGGAGTTGAATGCCTCACATAAGTTGTTAAGTAGGATATCACACCTTGAATGCTCTTGGAAATGTAATTTGGTCCACTGCAAGGTTGGTTTCTCATTGAACCACTTAAAGGCATCTTTATTCACTTCTTTCATCTCATTCATTGCATTCCTTCACTTTGGCACAGTTTTTGCCCTAGCCGCAGCCTAGAATAGACTCTTCAGAGTAAGCCCCTTATGCCCCAAAGTAAATTTGCAATACAAGTGTCTTGCATAGCACCTATGCTCAGCCCCATCACAGAAGAGGTTAATCGAGTCTACGAAGCCCTTCTGTTTATCAGATATGAAGATCCAAGCCCCTTTTTGCACATTCCAATGTCAACTATCAAAATTTCTATGAACTATTCCCAATTTCTTTTGTTTTCAGCATCCACTACAGCCTAAGCAATAAGAAACATGCAGTTCTTTCCATCGATACCAACTGCAGCTAACAACTGGCCACCTTGATCACTCTTTGAGAAGCATCCATCCAAACCAATCACATGCCTACACCCAGCCCTGAAACCCTTTTGCAAGCTCCCAAGCATATGTAACTTCTTTTGAATATAGTCCCTGAGCCTTCAATCTGAACTGTAGTACCAGGATTTGTTCTTTTGAGCTTCTCTCCATAGTCCCATGGTATCTTGTACTGCTCTGCTTCAGGACCATTAATGACTTCTCTTTTCCTATAAAATTGTTGTTTTGATATTTTATACATGCATTTTTCTTTTACCGTTTCAATGAAACTGCTCATGGATAATTTTGGATCCGATCTGAACTTACGTATGTATTTCTTGGCCAAGTACCCTGCATGAACTCTCTTCTTCAACAGATATCCAAACATCTTCATCAACTAGAAGTGGATCTTCAACAGGAATCCAAACGTCTTCATTAACCAGTGGTGGACTTCAACAGAATCCTCAATAGGAATCTCTACTTTTTTATCAACCACAGGTGGAGCATTAACATGATCTTTAATAGGAATCTCCAAATTTACATCACCATTTGATACATCAACTGCAAGTTTATCAATTTTACCAGCAATGGGTACATCATCATCCTCACTCTCAACTTCATCTACAACATATGCGTCATCACCCTCTATGCTTTCAGCATAGACCTCCACAGCGTAGCATGCATTCTATTGAACTTGTCCCTCAACTTCATCTACAACATACGCGTCATCACCCTCTATGCTTTCATCATATACCTCCACAGCGTAGCATGCATGCCGTTGAACTTGTCCCTTAACTTCTACTTTTCCTTTTTGTTCGACCTCTTCCAAAACCTTACCCATGTTGACATCAACAACTAAAATATCATTCCCTTCTCTATCATCCCATGGAAATTTGAACACGTCCACTACAGGCAAACACCATAACTCCGCAATCCTCTTCTCACCAAGCCGCTTCATTACATTCATAAAGTCTGCATCCCTCACCTACCAAAATGACGTCTCACTCAATCTCATCTTTTCAACCTTATAGAGATACCTCATTTTTTGAAAATATCCCAACATCTTCATGGCATTGTCCAAAAGAAATATATCAAACCAATCGGGATTCAAGTAGTCAAGATATGCTATCTTACCATACTCGTATATAAAATTCCGTGTCTTAGAGAATAATATACCGCCATGGTGTAGTTTTATGGTAAAATAAGTAGAATTTTGCCCTGTAAAACATGTTCAACACAAACGATCGTCAGGCTGAAACCCTAGTCACACATTACACTAATGCACAATCTAATCCCATAGCGATTGTACAGTTTATAATATACCCAAGTTCCACTTCAACGCCCTTTGTACAACAAGGAGCATTGATGTTTTTAGAAATTTTAAAACATAATAACACTCACCGTACGCAGGTTCGGGAAGAGGGCCTCGTATGTGGCATGCGATATCTTCAACATTAACATTTGATTCTTCCTTCTTCAGACATCATTGAAAGTAACCGTTCGCTCCTTTGTCTTTGTTAACATTAATAGAAAATGTAATTTCTCAATTTTGAGTGAGGAAAAATATGTACGGATGGAATTGCCCTTCCTTAAAATGGTCAAACGTCCTCTTTTTTAATTTTCCAAGTCAATTGACGGTGTTTTGGATGGTTTCTATCCAAATGGACCCCAAGTGCATATTTATGAAAGGTTAGGGATCTCGTTCGTACAAAATAAAAGTTAGGATAAAGTCTACAAAAATTGAAAAGGTTAGGAATCGTTGCTGCAATTCTCCCTTAAAACTATTGGCTAGCCTTTATTATGGTTTCTCTCAAACCTTTTTCTTCACTTATTCTCTGACTTGGGATTGATAAGAAAAATTGTTGGGATTACTTTGAAACAATATGCTATTTTTATTAGGAAAATACGTAATGAGAAATCTATAGCCCAAAATAAATTATTTATTGAATTTCAATATTTGATTTCTTTTTTATTTCATCTCTACTTTTATACAATTTCAATTTTGACAAACTTGAGTTTTTCTTTCAAAAATTAGGTCATAAATAGGTTATTTATTATATTATATACATTTAATAAATGTATATTAGATAATGAAGCACATTTAAAAAGATAATCCCTTAAATCAAGGAATCGATTACACAATCCTTCCTAAAATTAAGCGCTATTAATTAAACAGGTAATTAAATATATTTTATTAATTAAATAGTTAAAGGTCGTAGAGCACTGAATATTTTATCACGCGTATATTATATGATATGATCTTAACAACTTTATTAAATTAATTTTTTAACTTGCATAAGAGGGTATTTGGTGTGGATTAAATTAGATTTTTTTAGTGAATTGTGATAGAAGTTTTTGAAATTTGTAGTTGAAAAGTTGTGAGACTCATAAATAATATTATTAATATCGATTGTTTGACTTTGACATGGATTAAAATTGGATTTTAATCCAAACAAACAGGTTCTAAATGGCTGAATTGAATTATTATATTAAAAAAATTCAAAATATTCCTCCACATTTTCTCTCTTTTTCCACTAACTTTTTAACTACCTCGCATTATCTCATCACTCACATTTTTCCAAATATTCCTTCACAACTGGGTCTTCTTTAGTTTGTTTTCACTCTAGATTACCATTCATTTTTCTTTTATTTTTTTTCAGCAACAAAACAAGAAGTATTTATCCAACAGAAAAAATGATAGTATGTAGATATATAGGTCCAGGGGACCAAGGAAGTGATCGAGATAGATATCAAATCTTAGAAATGAATAAATGATATTTTTATTTTCAATAAACAAATTGAAGTATAAGATATTGAATATGATATTCAACTTTGAATCACAAGATTAAAATTAAAAAATTACAAGATAGATTTTTAAAAATTAGAAAGCTTAAAAGCACAAGGATTTTCTCAAACTTTCTTAAAGATGTTTTATCTCCCTTTAAAACACACTTAAATGAGGGCCATGGGACCAAAGAAGTGATAAAGATAGATACCAAAACTCATAAATGAAGAAATGATATTTTTTATTTTGAATAAACAAATTGAAGTATAGGATATTGAATATGATATTCGACTTTGAAATACAAGATAAATATTCAAAAATTAGAAGATAGATTTTTGAAAATTAGAAAGCTTAAAAATACAAGAATTTTCTCAAACTTCCTTGAAGATATTTTATCTCCTGCTAAAACACACTTGAAGAGAACTTGTGTAACAACCCAACTTTTATAAATTCAAATCCCTACCAAAAATTTCTTTTTTAACGTGACAATTAACTATTTATCAATTTTTTTTTTTAAGGCGGTTTACTCAAAGTAAAAATTTAATACCCCTTATTAAAAAAAGGAGAGAACAAGGATATAACTACATCATATTTTATGCTTACATATTTAGAAAGATACAATTAAATTTATAACTAAAAATTTATGAATTAAAACATAATTAAACACGACCAAAAGTCTATAACCAACCTATTAAAGATTCGTAAAACAAATTCAAATATGTATAATACTTATTCTCTCGGTTTATTATCGTAACACCAAATTTGTTATGTTAAAGTATATGGAAACCCACTAGCACAAATAAATTACTAAAAGGAACTTTTGTCAACTTGTCGTTAATTTTCTATGAGTATCAACTTGGTAAGGCATTTCACTGTCAATTTAGACTTCCAGTGACCCCATTTCCCCAACTACCAAAAATCTCAATTCATGTGATGAGATCAAATACACCCTATTACATTTTATTTTGAATAATTGATTGTGAATAAAGTTTTGGTTCCACCAATATAAAATAATGAAAATAAATCATAAAAACATAATCAAATAAATCTTATCAAAAATCCTAAATCACAGATCATCATAATAATTAAATTAAAACAAAAGCTGAAAATAAAATCTTTGGTCACGTTACATTGAATTTTATTTATTAAGTTCAAAGAATCTTGGCCCAACGACAGCACCTCATCGCCTACCGACCAACAACTCGATCTAACCTGTGAGGAGTAGGGAAAATGGTAAGTACATAAAAATACTCAGTAGGATATAAAAATTAATGGTGAGATCCCGTATAATAATTTTAAAACATGCATAAGAAAATCATACATAACTTTAAATCTGATAAGAGCTCATATCATATCATAGTGTTGTATTGGAATGACCATATCATAGCATAACTTTAATTTTCATGAGTATAAAATTCATCAGCACGAAAAAAATATTTAAACGGGGATAAAAAAAATACTGCACCTCAATATCCTACCTTGTAAGATTGAATAAATTCTTGAAAGATGAAATCCAAAAATTACGTTCCAAATCTTCTAATTTTCTTGGTTGCCTTTTAAAAAAATTGAGATTGTCTTTTGCCGACTGCTTATGTATATATGTTTGTGGTAAAATTATGGGTATCTTTCTGTGTTTTATTTATGCTGGAAATAAATACCCTTTTTTTGAAATTGCCGTGCACGTAAGTGTATACATAGGTGTGTGTGATGAATTTTGGTGCAAATAGAATTGTAGGATGGTGGAAACGTGTGCCACAAGGTCTCAAGTGATAAGGTCATGACTACCTTTTAAACTTATCACAATAAAATAGGAAGGTAGTTACCATTTTCTTCTGCATGTAAAAACGTGGATGGAGCTAGGGAGTTGGAGTGTATAAATTTGGGTTAGTTTATTAGTGGTTAGGATGTTTCTAACAAGAAATCAAGTTGACGGGGTCAATGACAAAAACTAGTTAAAGTAAATAAAATATTATAAAATTTCAATTTCTTTAAACGTCAATATCTTAAGTTTAGCTCATCCAAATCAACTTTTTCTTCTAGCCTAACGTGCATGATTTATTACGATCTATCCAATGAGCCCAATGTTCATTTACTAATTGTTGCTCCGCTAATATCTACATTTTAACCCAAATGAAATTGAAATTTGTTATATACCATTTTAGACCCTAACATTTCAAAATATTAAAATATAGCACACATAACTTAAATTCTATTTTATGAATTTTCGGGACATTACAACTTGAGTTTTCTTCTCCTTTTATACTTGAAGTTTCGGGCTTGAAGGATGATATGGGGAGCAATAATATCTGTCCTTACTTGTCTTTTTGTCTGCCAAGTTGTCCACTTCTTCCCTATTTTTTGAATAATGGTACTACTTTAATAAAGTTGTCCTTCTCTTGAGTGTCGGTAAAGCTGGTAGGAATAGCGTTTGATATGGCAAACACACTTGAATAACATGTTTCTTGAATTATGGATACGATGTTGTCTGTTTTAATCAAGATAACGGGCCCATATAGTCATTTTGAATTTCTTTGATTTTCTTAAGCAATCAATTTGATCAATGTCTAGCCCATAACAATCATCTTCATTGCTTTGAGCATCTGATTCTGAATCTGATTGAGAGGATTATTCATTCATAGATTTTGATTTTCTTGAAGAGGTTTCATAGATATGATAGTCAATTCCTCTGGACTCTCACATTGAGTGAGCATAGCTAATAATCTCGATTTTTCTATGAGGAAATCTGCTTGTTTTTCTTGATCTTTCTTAGAAGGTTTGGGATGCTAATATTAGTCTGTTCTTGAATCCATGAATTAATAGCTTTAGGATAGCAATTGGTTTCATGGGATTTTGATCACCATTTTATTATGAATCTACGAACAATCTTCTTAACAAAAATTTGAATCTATTTTTTGAATTACTTGGAAGTCCCAACAAAAAATCCAACAAACTTGAAATTGAGGGCGAACTAGAATAAAAGATTTTCTTGAGGTCATAAAAATGTTTTTACCTCATTTTTGAAGAGTTCGAAGTTTTGACGAGTAAGATTGAGTAAAATCATTTCATCAAGTCCAAAAAATTCAAATCACATTTGAAACCATTTTGAAAATTATTTGAACAAGCTTAGTTAAAAAGAATAAACCAAAAAAGCGTAATTGATCTAAAGTAGAAAACATTAAATCCTGCGTCTTTGTAATCAAAATAATTGAAATGATTGAATGTATTGTTTTTTTAATGATTTCATTCTTTTTTCTTCCCAAGGATGCTACCTCGTCTTCCTAAAATAATACCATTTGAATTGAAATTTTTGAAAAATCCATATGCTTTGGGTTTTAAGGATTTGGGGTGTGGGTTATTAGCAAATCCTGATTTTATAAGGATAACTTCATAATAATTCCTTGTTTTTCTCTCATTTCTTAGCATGAAATGCAGGGCGCGGAGTCAGGGTTTTAGTTGAGTGCGGGCAAAAAAATTTCGACCACAAACGTCAAGATTTAGTAATGGATTTAATGATGATAAAAAAAGCTTATACTATAAGCAATTCACATTTACATAGCAATACCAATACTATAAGCAAAGGTAATAGCTGCAATACTATAAGCAATATAAGCAAAGTAAAATCAAAGCAATACACAGAAAAATTCCATTCACACAGCAATACCAATACTATAAGTAATTCACATTTCACAATTCACAGGGCAACAAGCCAACACATTCATCAATTCACAGATTCACAATTTCATTTACAAATCAGAAATGCAATATATACTATATCAAAATTCTTGTCATAGAGAGTAAGCAACTCACAGTGTAGGCAGTGGCAATGCCTCTTCCAGTTCGAGCAATTGAAGAGCTGCTAATTGCCTAATTCCATTGTTAAAAACAAAGAAAAAAAAAATCAAATCACACAAATCAGAATAATAATAAAAAAAACAAAAACAAAAACAAAAACAAAAAATGAGTTAATTACAAAATCAGCCAATCAAGGTTGGTGGAATTTGAAAATTGGGGCTTCACCTTCAGACGAATCAGACCTTCCTCTTCTGTTGTGCCTGTGCTAGCTGAGTGGCTGTCGATTTCTGTCGGAGGTTACGTACAGGAGAGGTTACGAATCAGACCTTCAAACGGAGGCTTTTATGGAGCAAGACCGGGAAGAGAAGGGGTTGACTCATGACTGGTTGTTTGGTTGAGGGCCTTGAGGCTGTCGGGGGGCGGAGTCACTATTCACGGAGGACAAAGAGCAGACGATTGAAAAATGAAAATGGAATTGGAAATTTTGAATCGATTCAATAATTTCAATTGAATGGGAATGGGTTTTGTATTTGTAAATGGGTCATGGGTATTGGGCGATGATGTTGGGCTAATGGTATGATGGGCTAGTGGGCTTCGTTGGACAGCTTGCTGGAGTCTGAGAAAATTAACATACACAAAAAAAAAAAATTTGGGCCTTGGGGTTGAGCCCAAAAGTCCAGTGCGGGCCCGTACTGGACTCCATTGGGCTCCGCCCATGATGAAATGTAGGTTTGGAGGAAAAATATCTTTGAGACAATCTTCAAGAGAAGAATACTTGTGAGACCAGGATGATTCCATCTTGAAGACAAGATAATGAATTTGTTTGGTAAAATAATGAAAGGAACTTCTGCTAATTTTCCAGATCTAGTTAATATGGTTTTTTTGAAATTGCAAGGCTTAGTTCCATTAGACACCTTTTGGGTATTTTGGAAGAAGTTTTTTTTAGGCTAAGGTAGCTTTTTGAGAAGTACTTAAAGATCCTTGAGAATTTTGAATTTAATCTTCAATTGATAGCAAAGGAATTGTTGATTTCTTCTTATTTTTCTTGGAGGAATAAGACTTCATATTTAACACACTCAAGAATCTTTGTTTTCTAGAAATTCTCTTGTGAAGAAATTTGCAAGAAAGTTTGATTGACCTTGTATATATATAATTTTGAAATCAGAGCAAGATAGGATGGTTTGCCATCTTGCGAAAATTTATTTTGAAACAAGTTTTTGACGTCTTTTGTAAAACGTCCTTTCATTTTTTACAATATGTTTTTAAAACAAATTCTTTATTGATCAAATCATCTTGAAATTTTGAAAGACATAGAACAATGAATAAAATTTCTTTTTTAATAGTGAAATAGTTCTTTTGAGAGCCGGTCCACACTCCACTATGGAATCTTACTAGCTATTCTTGACTCGACTTGTTTTGAAATTTGCTTTAACACTCCACCAAAATCTATGTCTAATGCATCAATTTCGACAATAATGGAGGCAATAGGGTCTAATATTGAAAGGCATGAAATATTTTTGACAGCATTTTTAACTTCTTATATAGCTAAAGTATGCTCATGACTTTGTGGATCAGGATGTTTTGTAGTCTTTTGAAAAGAGGGGCAAACATTAGTCTTATATCTTTAATAAAGTCGACACATAATGACACAAGAATCTTTACAGACTAGATTTATCCAAGATTTCATCAAAAATTTTGTCGGTAAAATCTAAACTTTCTTGAATTGGTGTAATAGTTCTTAAATGGATATTTTGTTCTAAAAACCCGATTTTAGTTTGATAGAGAATAATTCTTTTTGGCGAAAACTGTTAAACCATTTTTCTTGATTATATGAATGAATGTTTTTGAATGTTTGAAATATTGTTCTATGCTTTTTGAAATATAAGAACATCATCAATATAAACAATAATAAAGTTTGAAAAATGATTGAAAATATTATTCATAATTTTTTGAAATTCAAAGGGAGCATTTTTTAGATCGAATGGCATCACATTCAATTCATATTGTTCGAAAGGAAAATTGAAGCAGTTTTTATCTGTTTTCTTCTTTAATTTAAATTTGCCAGAAACCTGACTTCATATCAAATTTTGAGAAGATAATAGTTTTGAATAATCCATTTAACAGATCTTTCTTTGGAGGTAATGGATATACAATCCATTGAAGAACTTTATTGAGAGATTTATAATTAATAACAATATGTGGAGTGCCTCATTCAATTTCAGTAGAATCATTGACATAAAAGGCTGAGCAACTCCAAGGAGATTTGCTCGATTGAATTAGACATCTATCAAGTAAATATTTAATTTCCTTGATACAATGATCTAATAATTCTTTTTACATTTGAATAGGACAAAATCTTGTAAAGATATTTAACTCATGAAAATCAAAATTGTATGGGAGGGAAACAACATGTTTGTTTCTATCCCAAAAAGCATTTAATTTCTTCTTTAATAAATCTAATATGATTCTTTTTTAAATTAATATTATCAACAATTTTAAAATAGATGATTCTTTTAAAGTATTGACAAGGGGATTTGTAAATTTAAAAAAAAAAATATTTCTTGCCAAAAATGTTTGTACTAAGAGCTTTTGAATCAGCTTGAAATGGATAAATTTGTACAATAAAAGGAGTACCAAGAATTCTTGATCTAGATTTTTTACAAGATAAAATATATTTTTGAAACAAATATTTGAATTACAAACATGTGCTTTAAAAAGTTTATACTGAATGTTAAGTTTCTTTTTACTGGCACCATAAAGACCCCCAGTAGTTTTTTCAAAATGTTTTTTAGGTATTAATCATTCTCGATTACAATTTTGATTAGCACCTGAATCAATAAGGACTCTTGAAGTAAATTTAAAATCTTTGTTGAGTATAATCGTCATATTGCAATACCATGTTTGAAGTTGAAGTTGGTTAATTACATTAACCTTTTCTTCTTCGAATTGATAGTTGGATCGATGGGCTTGAGTAGCATCGTCTTCCTCAAAAGATGACTTTGTAGAGGAAGATTTATGAATATATTCTCGTTCTAAATCTTTGGCTTTTAGAAGTACAACTTCCACTCGTACCTTTTTAATTTGATGTTCATGAATAGAGATTTGAGATTTCATAATCTTAATTTCTAACTTTAAATCGAAATGAGATGTTTTTGAAGTCTCATTTTTGAAATGATTCGTGACAGTTTGCATATTGAAAGGTTCAGAAGTAGTATCTAAAGGTAAAAGAGTACTGAACTAATAAGGCTCATCATCAATCCAATACAAAAGAAATCTAGCTATGTTTTTAATTGTAAAACAATAAGAATGGAAGAATATCACCCGAAATTTATAAATACAAGAAAGAGATGTTACAATTTAATTCTTATTCTTAATTATCAACTCCAAGATTTGATTCTTCATGTCCTTGATGTTTCTTTGATTCAATTCCTTGCTAAATTTGTTCTCATCTCCAACTTATATTGAATTTGCCACTTGCTCTTGAATGATTTTATGATATGAATCTAATGAGAGAGCTCTTCCAATGGCTGCCCATATCTTGTATTTTATAAGATGAAATTAGGTTAAGATTAACATCCAAATTGGCTTTCAAAAGAGTTTCAATCAAATAAGAAAAGTCCACTTCGCGCACACATGATTTTTTTATCTGCACAGCTTTCAGTATTTTTGTTATAATTTTTTCTTCCGCTATTCAATTGAGGTGATTCAAAGTGCATTGAAAAGATAACTCAAATGACTACAATTATTCTAGATATAATTTTTGCAATTCGAACATTTACTATTCCCAAAATGGGTCTTAAACTCTAATTGAAAATCTAGAATGTACCTTTTGCGGTTGGAAATTCATTTTTAAAGATCCTTTGGTTATATTTCATTCTTTGTTGACTTCTTATTGCATCCAATTGATCTTAGCAATCTCCAATTATCAATTTGTAGTTTGTCACAAGTTTTGAATATTTGCACTTTAATCCCGAACTTTAGATTTCCCCATTTTTTCTTTATTTTCTGTTATTTCTTCCAATTCTTTGTCTGAACATGAGTTTTTATAAAATCAATAATTAATAAATTAGGCACTAATCCATCCAAAAAATTACAAAATATTATCATTTAAGACCCGAATAAGTGTAAAAACTACACTTATCACCTAACCATAGAGGTTCAACAAGCCGAAACTCCCGGCTTAAGCTTTTTTTGGCTCGAGCCAAGTCAAGCAAAAGTTCGACCAAAAAATTAAGGTTTGACCCGAGCTTTCAACTTGAGCTTTATCGAGCCGGCTTGATTTTTTTTCCCTCCTAGCTGCCGGTTTAAGACAGCTAACACACAAGTAGTAGATTGAATTTTATCATTTATTTAGCCACACGGGCCGGGCCGGCTCGAGTCGACTCCCCTAAAATGGGGCTCGGACCGAGCCTTGAGTCGGGCCGATTCGTGCTTTTTTCGAGACTAGCTATAGCCCGAGTCGACGAGTCCGATTGCCATTCCTATCTAACCATATAGCTAATAATATCTTGTTTCTTTTTTGAATTGCCCTTCTATTGGGGTGCACCAGGGGCACTTAGTTGAAAAAATATACTCTTTTCTATCAATCAGTCCTTGATATCTCTTGAGAGATTCGCTATCTCGATTTAATTGGAGCGTCAATATTTTTCAACCTCAATTCGATACTCTTAGAATTTCACAAAATCATCATACTTTCAAGCCATTAGGTAAATATATTAGAATCTAGAGTAATCATTTATAAAGAAATACTCATATGCCTGTCTCTTAGATGTACTTCGAGTCTAAACATATTAGATTTAACTAGTTTGAATATTTCTTTGGATCTATGTCCTTTTGCCAAAAAGGACATTTTGGTCATCTTTCTCTCCAAACAAGAACCACAAACTAATAATGATTCGATCTTAACCAAGTTGAGGGGATCATCTCTAGTCAATCTTTGTATCTCGTTAAGGTTGTTTCAATAAAAGGGCCATAGATATGTAACACTAGTATGGTACGACTTTTATTTTTAATTCATCAACTTTTATTTTATTTGTGGAATAATTTAAAATATAATGACCATTCATCAAATGTCCAACACAATTAAAAACTTTATTCAAAAAGATATAAGGCACATCAGACGTCGATTTTATAGATAACATTTTCCTATTAAATCTAAAAGAGAAATAAAATTTTCTGTTTATCTGCTTGACATAATAAGTCTTTAAAAATAAACAACTATCACTACTGTTGTAAGAACTTGGCTTCTATGCTCAAACCATTTATTTATGTAATGTCCGCTTTGGAAGAGTCTTGGACCATCTTACACTTCACGGATTACTATCGCGTCACCAGAATTTAAACCCTTAACATTTTCCTTAAGAATGATATAAGTTGAATCCTAGTACCAATTGAATTTGTAATACTGCTCCTTCGCCTTTATATGATTATTATTTATAATTAAAACCTTTGCAATTATATTTGAATTTTAACTCATAAATTTAATATTATCATAACTAATTATATTTTTGCAGTAGATGATCTCGTGCCTATTAAAGTTAATTTGAAAAAGATGAAAAACTATAAAGTAAATTCTAAATATAGTTAAATTTTCATGTTTTCCTCTAATTAAATTTTGTTACTTAAATTTAAGGAAATTAAGTTGTTTTGTCAAACAAGGGCTAAATTTGGGTACTCCCACACGAATATATTCAATCCATACACCTGTTCAGTAAAATAGCCCCTAAACTTTCTCAACTTTTGAATAGATAGGAAGACCAAATTGATGTAAAGGAGAATGGATAACCCATCGAATAATTAGGCACCAATTTTGATTATTAGTACACTAATTTAGTTAAAACTTAAAAGATACTGTTTAATTACCAAATTTACAGCAATTTAACCCATAATTCATGCTTTAAAATTTGAATAAGAGACCTTTTATGCCCCCTTTTTTGGAAATTAAATTGAGACCGCATCTACTTTGTAATCTATACACCTTCTAGCAGGGTTATATATGTACAACACATCTCCATATATAATGATCATTATATGTTGCCCATGCATAGGTATACAGGTTATTAGGCAATGGGATGTGCACATGAGTGTGCTTGTATGTATATGTTTATGTGGGGTTATGCTACATGTATATCAAGATTTACATAATAAATTACATAATGTCACATATCATTTTCCAGTTTAGAAAACAATTAATTTTTTCATTCAAACTTTTCCCTCCACATCATATTATGTAATTCATTGTATATGTTTTATATACAAGTAACAAAATCCGTTTTTGTGTTCTAGCATATTTTTTTTTCTACATGCTTTCTGTATGTGTGTGCATAATATAAATGTGCATGTATATATTTTATATGTATATATGTGTGTCTGCAAATAAGTATCCCCGTGTGTGTGTATATATGAGCATGTCTATGTTTGTACTTGTATATGTATAGATTTCTTGAATTAGATAGTAAAACGGGTTATTTATTTAATGATTACAAATTCAATTAGTACCTATTCAGATTAATAATGCCTTTTAAAAGAACATTTCACTTTTAATTTTTATAAACCTTAACACTATTATTTCCACCTACAATTTTACGACAATAATAATAAATCAATTCATTTAATAGAGCAGTCCTTCGGGTTACATTTAAATCGTAAATTTGTTAAGTTAATAAATAAATAAATAATAATGAAATAGGATTTTGGCACGTTGACATCATGGGTGGCTAGGAACATCTTCAATTGCCATTCAAGAAAAGCAATTTTTTTAAGAACTCTATGTAAGTAAACCTCCATTTATTTTCATATGTACATCATATGATTAAATATATAAATGTGTTAATTAAATTGACCTACGTGAACATGATATTTGGTTATTATTTTCTATGTTATAAATGCTTCTCATGACATATTCATACATATCAATGCATTTATAAGCATACATGAAGTTTCAAAAAATAAAAAGTTTATAAATGTCAAGGAACTAGTTTAAAAAGATACACATCCCAAATGCTTTTATTACGATGTATATATCCATACCATGAAATGTGTGAGTGGTAAATGGGGTGTGGGGGACGGCTTTCCCGACCAATGTCCAATGATATTGTTAATATTAACTGTTTTGTGGTACTACTAGTAGGATGAATCGAGTTCCAAATAATATTTGTCCACTACATTCTGATTGATTAGGCAATACATCAAGTTAGCTCATAATGTTAATGTTAAGATTTTGAAAGTGATTATGTGTATATCATAAGCATACATCACATGCATGAGATTTGTTTACTGAGCATTAGCTTATTTCATGTTATCCCTATGGTGATTTGTGGTGAGACAGGATTGGTACTATCGCATTTAATTATTGACCGCGTTTAAAAAAATGAAGTTTACAATCAATTTAAATGTCCTATATTTTATCAAGTGCAAATTATTTTAAATTAATAAGTCATTGATGTTTATGATGTTGAAAAAAAATCTAATAATCTTTTCACATTTATGATTTTAAGATAAAATAAAATGATAATATTTCTAAATCTAGGTATCTAAAGTTGGGAGTGTTACAACTAAAATAAAATGAAATACTCCTATGCTTTTGTTGGAATTATTGCTTTTATGCTAACGGTGATCTTAAGCTGGTCTTATAGAGTTTTCTGCTTTTTTTGAAACACCTATAGCAATATGCAAATTTGATTAGTGGCTCTAGAGTCTACAACTCAGAAATTTGTAGATTCAAGAACTAAATAATACTTAGCAATGAAAAACTAATTCACACCCTACTTTTCAACTAGTTCGCCCAGACAATCTTTCTTTCATTGTCCCTTTTTATCGCAGTTGTAACTCTTACATCTCGACTTTCTATCTGCTTTGGAATTTTTTTAACTCTCGTGCTTCTTGTTAGGATTTTATCGGTTCTTTTCAAATTTGTCTTTCAACTTGAAACTAAAGGAGCCACAAATCGATGTATTAGCATCACCATCTTTACCATCAAGACCATTTTCCACATATTATGATTTAGTCAACAGCCAAGTTAATAGTATCTTTACCTTTGAAAAGTGATATTCCACAGTAAACTATGAGAACATATAAGATAAGGAATTTAACACCATATCAATCTGAGTCTTTTGATCTATGATTGAATCCAAACTCTTAGCCACATTAAAGTTTGTAATCACAGTTAAACTATGAAATTTTATAGGCATTCTGGATTTCATGTGGATGTTTTATAAGGTACGAATTACTTTAGAATTAGCTCTCCTACATTGATTACTAAACATGTCCTGAAGGCTCTGTAATATGACACAGGATGTACTTCGATTTTCAAACTTCTTTTGTAACGTGTTTGACGTTTAATCAAAAAATTAACAACAATTTCTCATCTACAACCACCTACTTAGCATATGCAACCCTTTTGGATGTACCACATGGTCTTAGTAGGTCCATCTGAACATCTTCAAACATAAAATTAAGTTTTCCGCAATGAACACAAACATTAAATTTCATTTCCAATCCACATAATTTTCCTATCAAGTTGGTTTTGTTTTAGAGTAATAAAATGGGTTAAGTGACATTTCACATAAAAATAATAACACACTGCCTACTAAAATTATGTAGCAAATAACAATTTAGCATCTGATGCTGAATGCAAATGTAGATTTTTCAAACTACAATAATGCTACGACTACTTGATCCTTGCAATTTAATGAACCCTTCTATAAAATGGTCGATGTGTCCACTTAATCACTTACCAATTTTGGACACTTCCACTAGATAACTCATATATGACAGCTAAGCCAAGTATCATTATATTTGGTAACCAAGTTTATAAACAAGAGCCTTTATTGGACGTCCGTAAATTATTTTGATTTGAATATATAACATTTGTCGAGATCTTTAAATACTTAACAATAATTCCGTAATCTATAGAATGATCGCACATATATTCTATATTTGTGATTTTACCATAAATGAATCCAAGAAGTCCGTTGAATTATTGACATAAGGTAATGATGTTTTCTTGCTTATGAATTGACCAAAGAAGATCGCGAGTTTAAAGAAACTCCATCTTTTCCTCAATATTCTAAAATGTGGATTTAAATTTTAAACAATAACCATTTTTTCACATTAATCAAATTAATATATATTTTTGTTATTATGGATTTTTCTTTACAGAAAAATATAATTTAAATTAAATTAATCAAGAAAAAAGTAGTTGTCCGATGCTATGGATTATATTCATAATTGTATCATTGATATTGCAGATAAATCTACATGTCCCAATCTCTAAAACCATAATATTTCAAACTTTAAAACATTCATGAGCAATAAAGTAAAAATTATTGTGATTCAAAAAAGACTCAAAAATTAAACTAAAAAGTAATTGGACCCAAGCCCAATATTTAATCTATGTTTTATGTCCAAAAATATCCAAGGATCCAATATAGCAATTCAAATAGCAATCGGACTCCAACAACTTAGCTGCAATCGGACCTAGGGATGGCAATGGGAAGGTATGGGATGGGTCAACCATTCCCACCCCATCCCGTCGGGTATTTTCGTCATATTATCCCGTCCCAATACCCAGTTTAAGCTGGACAGGTCGAGCTCGGTTTGGGATAGGTTCGGGGCGGGACAGGTCTTCTACCCCATTTATCGTGCCCATTGCCGTTCATTTATTTATTTATTATTTTATTTTTTATGTCTGTAATTAGTAAATATTATTACTTTTTCCCAATTGGTTAAAAACAACTCATATTCTCTTTAAAAATGATGATAAATATTTTATTTTTGTTTGATAAAAATCTTAATTTGGATTTAACTTTAAATAGGATGGATAGGATGGTAAGGACTATGTTTCTCGTTCCTGCCCCTGGTAATGACCTTGCCCATTTACCTGGTTAGGTCGGATAATCCTTGTACCGAATAGGTATTGAGATGAATTGACTTTTTGCCATCCTTACGTATACATGGATCTGTATTTGGCAGATAGCTTGTCAAAGTAGCACAAATTCTGATTTGGAGAATTTTTTGTGCTTCTAATTTTTTAATTCTTCGCTAGATTAATCTTCAAATTTTCAATTAATTTTACAAAAATTGAAAATTACAAAAATTTTAAATCTCAATGAAAATTAAATAAAATCAAGATGATTCAGTCATAATCCACGTATCCTGTTACAACTCAATAAAGAATTGCGTTCAAAAAACTGGTCACACATAATTGAATTACACTTCAAAATAATTAGACCATTCAATCATCGAATAATCAATTATTTCTAGTCATCGTTTGACTAGAACATACAATCGAAATTCAAAAATAGCAAGCATACAAATTATCTAGATTGTTTTGATACCAATTGTAAGAATGCAAAACAAGAATTACCTTAAAAATTTAAATTTTCTTTAATTTAAGAATTTAAGATCGTTACTAGATGTTCGTGTATATGTTATAATAAAAAAAAATGTTTAGAATCTAACAAAATTTGATAATCAGTTACTTGGCTGGTTTTGAATGACAAACTTTTGACTTTTTAGATTATGAATTCCAGCTTTTGATTCCAAAAACTTGATGCTTTAAACCTCTAAGACCTGAATGTATTTTTCAAAGTTAAGACTACATCGATGTGTGGACACATACTTCTAATTAAATAAAGAGACGATTTTAGATTGGATGGACCAAAACAAGATCAAGAAAAATAAATAAATAAAATTCAATTTTCTCTCTCTTTTTATAAAATCTTGACCTATGTACATGTCTATTTATATGCAAAAATTCAATCTCAAAAGTTCATGTTAAATTAGGCCTTAATTTGGTGACTGTACATATAATCCTAAACTTTAATTATAATTATATTCAACAAATTTAAGCAATTGCAAATTGAGTAAGAAGAAAAAATTCGAGCTACCATGGAAAGGGATAACTTTGAGAATGACTGAAGAATTCTTCCTTTTTTCCATAATAGCCTTTCCTATTAAAAGTATTATTTTACCCTTAATGAAATTATTTGCAAGATCTATCTTATATCTTTAAGGATCTATTAATCAGGTCCTATATCTATATTTTTTAATCTTTTAAACACCTTTAAATATTCTCTATATGTTAATAGTTCTTTAAAGATTATTGGTTGACCTTTCTTGGTTATGTATCCTTTAAATAATCCTTCTGAGATTTCTTCTTGTATATTTATATGTTTAGTTATGATATCTTCTACTTTTCTTATTTCTCTACTAGTTCCCACAGAATCAAATACTATATTATTTCTACAATTATAATCTATATCTCTATATATTTCTTCAATTTTTTCTTTACCGATAGGAAATATATCATCAGATTTTTTATCTAATTTAAGTAAAAACGAAACATCTTTTTCATCTAAAAATAAAATAAAATTATTATCATCATTAACAGTGAAAGTGGATGCTTGTGAATTGTTCATCAAAATAATAAGAACATGAGCATATAAAAACAAGTAAATAACTTACAGTAATCAAGTGGAAATAAACAGGCTTTTCCTCCAATATGCTCTTATAGATGCTTTGCATATACTTAATCAATCTTATGAATCAAGTAAAGATTTTTAAATATTTTTGAAATCATTTGGGTCCACAACTGCTTCCGCAAAAGGCTTTTCAATTAAGGTTGCACTTCTCATTCTAGAGAAATATCCGTGTTTCCACAGACGCTATCTCACAGTATTCAGAGTCTCTGTTTTCACCTTTATCCAAACTCTTTTCAGAATCAAGTCCCTACTTGGAACGAAATTTTAAAAGATAACTCACACACAAGGTGCTACAAAAATTTTGTTAGAAAACTGCCTTTTCCCCTAAGCCATTCCTCAAATACGGGTACTTTGGCATGGCTAACATCCATTCAAAATCAAAGTTTTGAAAATCTTTTAAAATCTCTATCTGTACTGCCGAGGAATCATGAGAAACTTAACGAAATCCTTTTATGAAAGCTTTGTTGAACATAACAATCTTTACTTTAATATTCATAAACTGAAATTGTACATGCTTACAAACTATATTTACATACCTTTGGTACTCACCTTATGAAGTTTAGAACTCCATAAGTGATTACCTTATTACACGCTTTCCTATCTTCAAGCTATTTAATATTTTTCTGAATACAAGTGGTGTATAAAGATTACAAAGGATTTCTCTCAGATGTGTTTAAGAGATAAGCTATTTCGAGATATCTTCTTCTTCCTTCATGCCCCCTTTTTATAGGAGATTTTGGAATCTTATCTTGGACATGTGTTTTCCATCTTTCTTTGTTGGGTAGCTAGGCCATCTTATCTCCACCGAATTCTTTATTGTCTTCTTGTTGGGTGGATCTCTTCTTTTGAAATTAGATGCCTTATCTTTTGAGTTTGTCTGCCACTTGTAACTATTGGTGAGGAGTAGTTACAATTAGAGAGACTTTTCTTGTATTATCTTCTGTCTTCTAGTAGCCACAATTTTTCTTTAATAAATTTCTTTATTAAAGTAGTGATAAAGGGCTACTTTAGTCACCATCACTTCTCCATTTTTGAATCAAAGAATTCTGCAGGGAATTAAAGTAATTTGCATAATTCTTTAGCCATGTCCTCTGATCCGTGCACTTGGTTGGATATAATTGCAGATAATAAATGATCGAGATAACAAATATCTTCTTCTTTGGTATCCATTCTTGCATTGGAATAAATAATATGATCTTCAGATGGATAAATTCATATTTTTTCTTTCTCAGTAATTATCTGAGTTATATGTTCAAATATCTCTTTATACCATTTTGCTCGCCTGTAGGGTATCATATTTAGAATATCTTGATATCCATTTTTAACGACATTTTGATTGGTTGGTAAAAAATGTTGATTTGTTATTCCCATTTTGATCACATAGAAAGATGGATGCATATATTCAAGAAGAGGATCCCACTCCATGGTTGCTGAATGGAATCTGATATAATTATTTGTTGTTTTAACAACTTCAGTATATCTTTTAACAGCTTTCCTGAAGTTGGCTGGAAGCTGAGCTATCTCTTTGAGATCTTTGCTAGGATATATACAGAGTATATTTCCTATCTCAAAGCAATTTCGAACCCAGTTGACTGGTGCTCCTGGATAAAAATTTATCTTGTTGTATCTTGAATAGTGGAGAGTCTTCATCCACTTTCCAATCTCCAGATACCAATCTGATAAAATATTTAAAATAACAATAAAGAGTGTTACTTCTTCATGATTATTTTTTCTGGGAATTTTTGCTTCATGGCATATCTTGACAATATCTTTTGGATCTATCCTTTCAATAGAAAGTTTAGATTGAATTTGGCTCTGTGAAGAGCTACCTTCTCTTTTGATATCTTGAATATCTTTATTATCAGTAATATGTTTGAGTATTCCCTGTGAAGGGATTCCTATTACCTTCTTTTCTTTCCCTTTATTCTCGGGGAGAGCGCTAGTATTCACAAGTCCCTGCGAAGGGATACTAGTCTTGGTACAAGTAACTTCTGCCTCTTGGGTTATATTTTTGCCTCGAAGGCTATCTTAGATATTTTGAATTTGGATTTTCAAATAGGAAATTTTTATCTCAAGTATTTGGACTTTCGTCCTTAGTTGTTCTAGCTCCATCCCTGCTAAGATAATCAGGAAGAAAGTTAGCTTTTCCTTTAATATATTCAATATCAAATTTGAAATATGAGAACCAAATTTGTATTCTAATAATATATCTATTGGTAATAGATGAATCAACATTATTTTTTAGAAATGCTTTAACTTGAGTATTATCAGTTCTAATTAAGAACTTCTTTGGTAATAAATAATCTTCATATTTTTGAACTCCTCTTTTTACAGCAATGAATTCTTTTCTGTTCGTCTCATATCTTGTTTCAACTTCTTTGAAGGTTCCTGATATATAACCTGCAAGTATTTCAGGACAAGAACAGTCTTTTTCACATTTATATTCTTTATGATTCTTCTTTACCTTTAGCACTGCTCCCCAGTAGTAATCTGAAGCATCAGTTTCCAGGATAAAGAAATCTTCTTCTTGTGGTATTACTAATTTAGGCAATACCTTTAACTCTTTTTTAACTTTCCTTATATTTTCAGAATCTTGTTCCTCCCAAGACCACATTAAATTTTTCTTTTAACTTTGGAAGAAAATAATTTTTTAATTTGGCACAATTTTCAATGAATCCTTCAGCATAATTTAATATACCAAGGAAGTTTTGTAATTATTTTTTATCTTTGATTACTTCAGGAAATTCTTGAAGTTTCTCTCCAATATGGGTTGCAATTGTAATTCTCCTTCTTTGATAAATAATCCCAAAAACTCTATTTCTGTTTTGGCTATCTCAGCTTTCTTTTGAGAAAGTGTAATACCATGTTTTTTCATAATATAACAGAATTTCTCAAGATGTTCATCAATGTTATTTGAATGAATAAGTAAATCATCTACATATACAATACAGAAATGAGTAATTGGTTTGATTACCTCATCCATTCTTCTTTGAAATATCTGTGGTGCATTTTTCAATCCAAATGGCATTATATTCCATTCGTATTGTCCTAAAGGATTGGGGGTACTAAAATGCAGTTAGTGGTTTACTTTCTTCTGTAAGCATGATTTGCCAAAACTCTGACTTGCAATCAAATTTTGAAAATATCTTTTTGTTCTGTACTTGTTTAATAAGGGTATCCTTATTTGGTAAGTAATATCCATCAAACTTAGTAACTTCATTCAACTTTTTATAGTTTATCACCATTCTGGCTTTTCCGCTTTTGATCTCGCTATGTTTTTTAACCATAAAGGTTGGGCTGCTATGTGGACTTTTACTAGGCCTAATCAATCTGGCTTCTAGCAATTCTTTTATCTGATTTTTAAACTCTTTTTGATCATCAACACTGTATTTCATAGGTTTGACTCTTACTATAGTATCTGGATTGATTAATTCTTCCTTTGCTTTTACTTTGTGTGTATTCCATTTTTCTAAAAGATTTTCAGAATATGTTTCAGAAATTTCTTTTTTCAGTTTTTCCAACCTATTTTCTGTTGTCATTTTTAAGACTGTAACTGGTTTAAATTTTTCTGTACTCCAACATCCACCACGCTGGGTTGAGGAACTCTGATGGTTTATATCTCTATATGCAATTGTAACAGCTTTATTAATTTTTGGTGTAAATATTTTATGTGCACAAGGTGTTGTGAACATATACTTATCAATAAATTGTGTAAATGGTGCATATTTTAATAGGAAATTTTGTCCTAATAAAATATCACATCCTATTGTAGTTGACATGTATATTGTATCAACAAATACTTCTCTAAGGGAAATTAGAAAAGGTACTTGCGTAGCATATTTGCTGTATATTACCTTATTTCCTCCTGCTGTTGTAGCAGTGACTATCTTTTTTGAATTGTATTTCCAGTATTCAGATGGTAGTACATTTGGTAAACATAAACTTATTGTACTTCCTGTATCTAAGTAAACATGAAATTTAATCCTACAATAACTTTTTATATTGAGTGTAATTTCAATATATGGACTCATGGGATTAGTACTTATTACTCTTTCCATGATAACAATGATTTCATATTTTCATCTATTCTTGGAATAATAATTGAATTATCGTCAACTGTTATTTTCAAATATCCTTGACAGATTTTATATGGACTATTTTTTTCAAGAAAGTTCATTCCTAGTAGAATAGGTGAACGATCTACTCCATATAACTCATTTTTGTATAAAATTATTTCTTTAATATTTTCTTTCTGATCCTCTCCTATAAGTAGAAGAGGGAATTTAACATATTTTCTTATTTTAAGATTATTTCCCAAATAATCCTTAAATATATATGGTTCTGGTATTTCAAAGTCTATTAAATGATTAACAAACTTGGCATTTACATGGCTTTTATCTGCTCCAGTATCTATAAGGACAAGAAGATTCTTCTTAAACCTTTCTTGGTTTACATATCTTGTCTTAATGTAATATTGTGAGCTTGATGGTTCAGCAATACTTAAATTCTTAAGTCTGTCTATCCTAGAGTCTTGTCTAGAGGGAAATCTTGCAATAAGATTGTCTCCTTCTAAGCTGACGCTATTTCTTCTTATTAATTTTCCTTCAGAGTTAATTTCTCTAGCTTGTTTATGGAAATCAAGCATTATTTGTTCTGGTATAGTAACTTCATGTTCTTGGTATTTTCTAGGAGGTATATATTGTGCTAATTCCTCAAAATCTTTATGTATGATAATGTTATCAGTTATTTTTCTTAGATTGTTATGATGGCTAGTACTAAAAGCAAAAATTAATTTTATACTTATACTAATAGCCTTACTTCTTCATAACATTTTCAAGTTTCCAATTCTGTAATATAGATTAAAACTTTGGTCAATATTTTCATCATTTAAAGATATTGCATAATTTGGTTTTACTGTAAATATTATCTTTTGATAGACTAAATTTCCTACAACTGTTCCTGATAGAGCATCTATAGGATCTTGTAAGATTCTATTATCCATACAATAGATTTCTATTGGTATATTCATGCCTTCTCTAAAGAATCATTTTACCATTATCTGGACTCCTCCTAATTCAATACATTTCAATTTATTTCTTACATTTTCTGGGATTTTGGATAATTTTTGTTTTACCCATTCTTTTGTAATTATAGGAATTCTTGCCTTTCCTATAGTATCTTCTATATTGATAGACATTTCTTTATAGTTCATACTCACAATTGTTTTATTTACTCTTGGTAGAATTCCTAAGAATCCTTGATGGAATACATCTTTTTCTTGTAGATCTAATATCTTTTTAGTGATTCCTGCATATTTTTTAATATCAAAAGTAATTTCCTGATTAATACCTTCTATAGAATCTTCGACTTCTTCAGTTATTTCAATTTCTATTTCTGATTGTTCTATCTCCTGATTCATATATACTATCTCATTATAATCTTCTTCTGATGAGGATGTGTCTAATTCATAAATGCTACTACATTCACTGCTTAAATCTTCAAAATATTCAATTGGTTCTATGTCACTATCTTCTTGAAATTTTTCATAAATCCTAAGAGTTTTTATATTTTGTCTGTCTTTCTTTTTAGGACATTGAGGGGCAATATGTCCTTCTTTATTACAAATAAAACATCTACATTTCTTAATGTTTCTTGGTTTAGATTTCTTATTCCAATTTCTTTTCTTGAAATATTTTTTATATGGTTTAAAATTCCTTTTATTGAATTTTTTATAATTTTTGAATTTTCTTTTGTATTTTCTATATGGTTTATATTTCTTCCTATGACATCCAAATTGTTCAATTTGGCCATTATCTTTATAACAACATAATGAATTCTTTCTTATTTTGTAAGCCTTCTTATTTTCTAGTTCTTCTCTGCACCACATACCTATCATTCTTCTTGTAAATTCAATTCTGCTTCCAAGGCTATCTATTTTAACACCTTCCTCTCCTCCTAGAGGTAGTTATTTCTCATATTCTTTTAATAACTTAATTCCCCATGGGAATGGTAACTTTGTAAAATAAGATCTTAATATAGGTTTATTTTCTTGATAATCTCCTTGATTAAGTATATAGTATAATTCTTCAAATTTACAAGTATATCTTTCTAATTCACACATATCACATATTTTTAGATTTTCCATTGCTATCATCCCTTGATTATATTCATCTTGTTTTCTTTCTTCTTCATTAGAGGTATACCTATCTCCTAAAAATTCTGTTCTTAAGATTTTCTCAAATCTTTTTAATATCCCCTGTATATTTTGTTCATTTAGAGTATTTCTATTATCTAATACCTCAGTTCTATTTGTTCCATATTTTATTCTTCCTTTAATAATTTCTGGTAACTTTCTCCACCATTCAGAAATAATTCCTCTGAATGTATGTTCTATAAATCCGAAAGTTGTATATGTTTCCCATTTATTAAATTGTATTGCTAAATCTGTACTTTTCATCCATGTTTCAATAGCTTTATTTTTATCTACACAATCTAAATCTAACCATACTCCTGTAGTGTAGATTGGTTCATTATAGGATTTTATTGGATTTATTTCTTTTTTGGATTGTTTTCTTACATTTTCAGTGTATCTTTTCTGTGTTTTTCTATATTGGTTAATGCCATCCTTAAGTGGTATTGTAGTACCATAAGGATAATCTTGTTCTTCATCACTACTAAATTCTACTTTTATATTTTGACTTGAAGATGGATTAGTATTTATTTTTATATTTTCCATTTTTTCTGTTAATTCTTCTAACTGTTTTTTATATTCTACATACTCTTCTTCTGTAAATTCTAAGAATTTTTGTTCTATTTCTTCTACATCTGTTATCATATATTGTTTTTCTTCATGTTTTTCCCTTTATTATTTTCTTTTTGTGTTATCCTAAAATCTTGAGGTGGATTAATTATAATCCTATCTTTTCCCTTAAGACTTTTATCTAAAAGAGCATTTCCTATTTGTAGATTATGTTCTAGATTTTCTAGTCTTTTATGTATATCTCCAAAATTTTCATTTGTGGTGTTTTTAGGCAAATAAGGATAACTAGGTTTTTTATGTTTTTCAACTTTTTTCAAAAATTCTTCAATTATATTTTTTTCATCTACTATATTCATCATAATTTTTGGTTCGTAAACTGGCTCTGATACCATCTCACAGAAGTGTGCAGCGGAGGGGTTTTTAAACCAATTAAAATCTTTATAAGTATTTAAAATGTCACAATAAAATTTATAAAATTTACTATTTTTTATTAATACTTTTTCTTTGATGATTTTATTTAATTCTTTAATTCTTCTTCTTAGATTAAGAATTAGTTTGTATATATCATTTTCTGTTTTGATTGTATTATTATCTATAGAAACATTTTTATTTTTGAATTTTGGATCTAAATATTCTGTAAAGAATCCTTTTAGTTCTTCTTCTAAATATTCTAATTCACTTTCTGTCGCATTTCTTAGATCAATAAAATTTTCTATAATATTTGAATTTAAATTAATTAAAGATTTTTGGTCTATATTTTCTTGGGGACCTATTTGAAGGTTTTTATACGTTGTTAAATAGGGATGTAAATTGGACTCGTCGGCTCTGGTGGCCTGTTGCCCGGCCTTGGAAAAACCATAGCCGATCTGGGCTGAGACTTGGGAAAATCGAGCCCCATTTTGGGGCATTGGCTCGAGCCGGAAAAAGTAAAAAATAAAAAAATAAAATTAAAATGGCTTGTTAAATATGCTACCTTAAGGCAATACATTAGCTGTAAGCTAAGGCAAAAGATAAATGCCCGTTTAAGGCAATTTTATAGCTGTCTTAATAGGCAGCAATTTGATCATGTAGAAATTCAATTTGAATTCAAAAGATTTGATTTTTTGTTATAAATATGGGTTAAATTTCTTAGTTTCATATCAATTTTAACTTGCAATATTCTAGTTTCAAGTTTCAACTTCAATCTCTAATTTCTTTACTCTAATATTCAGTATTATTTGTTATAATAATTACAAAATATAGATGGGTTTTACTAGTGATGAGATTAATCAATTTAAGAGTAGTTTAAGAACTCCAGCTGGCTACGATGCATCTCAAAATGTTCTGATTGATTTGGAGGATATTGAAGAGGAAGAAGTACTCAAAACTACTAAAAGGTCGAAAAAAGAATCCTCATATTGTTGTCAACATATAACACATAAAAATATTGGTGTTGAAAATGAAATTGATATTTGAAAGCATGTTTTAATTATTGTGGCAAAGAACTTAATTGGAAGCTTGGTTTAAGCATATTGCATTTAAATAGGCACATATTGAGAAGTTGTAAAACGAAATTAGTAGGTCTTGACCCAAAACAAACCTAACTAATGTATGACGGTTCCGATTCTACTTTTTCCACATTTGTACATTCATAAGAAAGATTTCGTAAAGGAATGGCTACAACAGAGATGCCGCTTACGATGATCGACTCAACTCACTGTATTTGACTCATGCAAAATTATTTCCAACTCAGGTATACTGCTTATTGTAGAAATACTCTTCGTTCAAATACTATGAAATTATTTAACAAAAGAAAATAAGTTACTATTGAACAACTAAAAACTTTTAATAGTGTTATATCATTTTCCTCTGATTTGTCGATCGGTGTTAATAAAAAATGTCATATTGTTGCTGTGGCTCATTATATTGATCACCTATGGCTTCTACGTTAAAAGATTATTGCATTCAAATGTGTAGAATATCCTCATAATGTAACTAATATATACATGATTTAAAAAAATATTATACAAGAATATGATATGCAAAAAATGGTTCGAAGTTTACTTTTAATAATGTTGGTATGAAGAAATTTGTTATCGATAAATTTATTAATCATAAATATTATTTTGCTTTTCTCATCTCGTTTATTGCTTCACTTTTATGGTTCGAACAAACTCGTTATCCATATTAATTATAAATATTATTTGCTTTTCTCATCCTGTTTATTGCTTCGTTTTTTTGCAATTTTAACGAGTTCTTGTCTGCCTTGGGAGATGAACGAGTCACTTTGCTTGTGCCACCCAAGTATAGGAACACAACCACATTCCAATTTCAACAAATAAAAAACACCTTAAAAAAGAAAAGAAAATAAGCTAATGGACGTTGACATGTGATGATGTTACATGATGTTCGGAATTGATTTTGTCCCGCCAGATTAGGAGGCGAGATCGAAAAATTTATGAAAAAAGCTCCCTACATAGGCGCATTTGCACAGGCCTGTTTAGGAGACCTGTGTAAATGAATTGTGCAGGTAGTACAACTAAAAATTTATAGATTGTTTAAATTTTATTTTCAATAGGCTCATTTGCACAGAGCCTGTACAGGGGCCCTGTGCAAATGAGTCTGTGTAGGTACCATAGCTGAAAATTTGTAAATTGTTTAAATTTTATTTTCAATTAGACATTTCAATAAATCCACAAATA